>NC_053125.1:29017572-29215072 GCF_010015445.1 Perca fluviatilis | reverse complement strand
CTCGCTTATTTCTACGGCCCATATTTTCTGATATAAAACTAAAATTGATCACGGGTCAAACTGACCCAAAGTCAACACAAGGGTTAAACATAAATATATACTGATTTGATTTGACAGCAAAGATAACGTTGGCAAAATAGGCTACAGAATATTTTGTTCTGTATGAACGGTGCAATATTAGAAAATCTATTTTTTTTTATTACATTTATATCTGCATTTGTGTCAAAACCTCGAGACTTTCATACATAAACATGTCATTTATTAATATGCATTTGTGTTTAAACGACATATAAACATCTTTTCCTATTCTATTTTGCCGTGAAAAATAGGCGTCAGTTCTATTTCTAGCATATATGTGTTTTCAGCACGGCTCGAGCCGTGTCTGAGACGTGCGTGTCACGCAGGTAGTGTGTAAACTCTAACCTGTTAACATGGGAGCCGAAATATATAATAGCCTTAGACAGGCTGGCAGGATTGTCGTGGAAACCGTAGGAACCATGTGTTACAGTTTTTTTCGTTTCCCTACACAGAAAATGCATGAAGAGGAGCATGTCTCCGATGTGTCGTTTTTGTCGGATTTCTTGGGTGGCTGCAATTAGAAGAAAGAACCTCTCTCTGGTCCAGCACAGAGACACCACACCAGCGGTGTCAAGTAACGAAGTACAAATACTAATATAATGGTATTTTTTCCCCAATTACATTACTTTTATACTTTAAGTAGTTTTGAAACCAGTACTTTTACACGTTTGCTTGAGTAAAAAGCTTGAGTTGATACTTCAACTTCTACAGAAGTCTTTTCAAACCCTAGTATCTATACTTCTACTTGAGTAATGAATGTGTATACTTTTGACACTTCTGCACCACACTGACTGGAATACAGAGATAGAGCTTTTAGTTAAAGAGTAAGATCCTTTTAGTTTAACATGAAACAGCCCCAAAATCACCATCACCAAACTCCACCAGACTCCATGTAAATAATCAGGACTTTTAGCGTGTATAGAGCCAGCATATCTCCACCAGACTCCATGTAAATAATCAGGACTTTTAGCGTGTATAGAGCCAGCATATCTCTACCAGACTCCATGTAAATAATCAGGACTTTTGGCTTTTGTGTATACAGACACGCATATCTCCACCAGACTCCATGTAAATAATCAGGACTTTTAGCGCGTGTATAGAGCCAGCATATCTCCACCAGACTCCATGTAAATAATCTGGACTTTTATCGTGTATAGAGCCAGCATATCTCCACCAGACTCCATGTAAATAATCAGGACTTTTAGCGTGTATAGAGCCAGCATATCTCCACCAGACTCCATGTAAATAATCAGGACTTTAGCGTGTATAGAGCCAGCATATCTCCACCAGACTCCATGTAAATAATCAGGACTTTTAGCATGTATAGAGCCAGCATATCTCCACCAGACTACATGTAAATAATCAGGACTTTTAGCGTGTATAGAGCCAGCATATCTCCACCAGACTACATGTAAATAATCAGGACTTTTAGCGTGTATAGAGCCAGGATATCTCCACCAGACTACATGTAAATAATCAGGACTTTTAGCGTGTATAGAGCCAGCATATCTCCACCAGACTCCATGTAAATAATCAGGACTTTTAGCGTGTATAGAGCCAGGATATCTCCACATGTAAATGGGTGAATTAAAAGTTTATTTCAACCCAACCAGAGTGGTGACTGTTGGAACAGTGGAAAGATGAACCAAGACGGCTTTTAATTTATTTTGTTTCTGTCCACTGTGAATGAAGTGTGTTTTAACGTCATTAAATCACTGATTATTTACATGGAGTCTGGTGGGTTTGGTGAATTTGATTTTAGGGCTGTTTCATGTTAAACTAAAAGGATCTTACTCTTTAACTAAAAGGTCTATTTATGTAGGTATCCTTTCCATAATGTTGTCAGACACTTATATAATAATAACTTATATACTAATAATCTCAGTCTGTCAGCGGCAAAAAGCAGAACTTTCAGTGGATGCTAACTGATTAAAACTGGACCAGTTTCAGAAATTGTTGTTCCTATCAGTGTTCCCAGTAAGGGCCGCTTTCTTCTTAATTTTCTCGTAATTTCTCCGTTTAAACGCCGTGATAGTAGGCTCGTTCGAGATGAGCCAGACCTGCGCAGAATCGATCACCGGCGATCGGCGCCCAATGCATGCCGGTTAGATTTGTGTCCGACTTGATCCCGAATTGCTCTGACGTCACGCACACGTGGGCAACGATACTCTCACGAGACCAAGGCGGCCACAGTTCTGAGACGCAGGTAGCGCAGTTGCTTTTCACCAACTGCAAGAGCCAGGCGGACGCAGGCAGACCATGTCAATGAGGCAGACCCAGTGCATGCTGGGAAACGCCGGCCTCTCAGCCGATTGGTTCAGAATCGACTCAACATGATGACGTTTTATATACACTTTTTATTGATTTGGAATCGGAGGGATCTCAACTGTGATTTGTCTGATTTAAAGGCTTATTGTGTACAGAACACATGTTGTGTGGCTGATAGTGATGTTTGGAAGTCAGAGAGACTAAATCTGTTGAGATTACAGATCATCTACAGTGTGTTAATTAAAATCAGCAACAGATCACATGTAGAGAATTTTGACAGCTACTCTGTCATAATAAAATCAACAGGAGATTGTGTAGGAGCTGATATATGGGTCTGATAACATTTTATTAAATTGGAATCGGACCACCAGTGTTTCTGTCACTTCCTGTTCAGCCTGAAGGCTGCTGGAATCAGCTGGAAAACCAAGGGGGTAATGCTGCGTTCCAGACACAGTTTTTAACGCGCAAGTTACGACTTCAAGTCACGACTCACGAGTTGGTAGCATTCCAGGCAAAGTCACCACAAACCCTTCTACCTAGCGGCTACCTAACGTTTACGTTAGCTATCTAGGTTACTTTACTACTGCCTATTTATGTCTTTTTATTTCTACTTATCACGGTTAATAAACGGCGTCTGTACAGCATCAACAAGGCCATTGTCGCTTGTGTGTGTGTGACGTCCAAAACTGTAACTGGGAGTACAACGATCTGGTAAGAGTTCACGGGTAGTATGTTACGGGTTTAACTGCCGTTCCAGGGCACTTTCACAGGTAGAAGGTTGTGAAAACACGAGTTACGGGTTGGCTGGAACGCAGCATAAGCTTCGCTTCAGAACTCGAACCTCCTATGGCGCCATTTTGTTGCTACCTTGCCATCACCTCCCGTTAGCATTCCACTGACTAGCATTCATTTTGGCGTTATATACTGTCTACGTGGAAAACTGTCACACAAAACTTTATTATTCAAGTACAGATGCACATACACATTGAAAACATAAATTTAGTATTATAAAATACATGAAAAAGGGGCGCATGGATATACATTAAAGAGGTTGTAAGTCATTGTAAATGTTCAGAGTCCAGATGGTTTTCTTATTTGTCAGTCCTATTAAAGTTACAAAATATAATTACATGTAATTTTTAAAAGAATATTCGGTTTTCTTTCAGACCATTTACATTTATGGATATAACGTTTTCCAAATAAAATTAAAAGATTCTAAATGAAAACATGGCATTTTATCCAAATCAAAAGCTCGCCTTTGATGTAGCATACAATACTGACTCAAGTGATTCAAGTGAATCGCACAACCCGGATCAGTTTGGTGAATGACTCAGAATAACCTGAATCCTAAAAAGGAATCGAGTTTGCCAGGCCTACGCGAGATAAGCTCATGAACGAGTGTAATGGATGTAATGTTGCTACCGGTTGCTACGACAACACAAAGAAATTGTTGCTAGTGCGCGTGTCCACCGTGACGTCATGGGGCAAGAATGCGGAAAAGCCGAGCTCCATGTTGTCTTAATGCGCTTTTGAGCACTCTCATTGGAACGTACGGGGCTTCCCGCCGACCACTGTATCCAGTTCTCTTAATACATCCATGCTTTACAGGCGAGGCGCAGTTCATCTCGAACGAGCCTAATTCCTCGTATGAGCCGCCTTGCATTCCCTGCTCTGTCTGCGTCGCTCCGACGAAAATTGTCAAGTGACAACGTTAGCGGCTATCGCTAACGTTGGCTAGCTGGTTCTGATAGTACACGTTTATTATGCCGTGTCGCTACCGCATGCTCTCGTGCACATGTTAATTAGATTCAGGTGTGCTGGTAGTATACAATACCATTCTTTAAACGGCTTACTTTTTATTCCTCGATGCCACGTGTGTCCTTACGGCTCCATGTGCTCCACCATGTGCTCCCAGTGTGCACCCATGGATGTATTAAGAGAACTGGATACAGTGTTCGGTGGGAAGCCCCGTACATTCCAATGAGAGTGCTCAAAAGTGCATTAACCCTTGTGTTGTCCTTTGGGTCCCGGGGCCTGTTTCACAAAAGCAGAATATATAAATCCAGGATAACTGATAAAGCGAGGCTTGACCTAGTCTAATCTGTGCATCCTGGCTTGATGCGTTTCACGAAGGCCAAGCCAGGCTGAGGAGGAGCGACTAGGTCGAGCCAGGCTGAGGAGGAGCGACTAGGTCGAGCCAGGCTGAGGAGGAGCGACTAGGTCGAGCCAGGCTGAGGAGGAGCGACTAGGTCGAGCCAGGCTGAGGAGGAGCGACTAGGTCGAGCCAGGCTGAAGTAATTCAGATAGATGCGCGTCCACGGCTTTCCTCAAAAGACCGCGAGGTCGATCACAGATTTACTGATGCCAAAATGGAGAATACGCATTGTACATACTTTATACAGAGTGAGCAGCAGCTTCTTGTGGAAGTATGACGACGTGAAACACATTATTTGTATAAAAAGAAAAGAAACATGGCCGCTGTAATGAAACAGCGAGAGAAAGCGAGGCAGACGATCACGGACCGACTGAATGCGTAATTGTAGCCTAAATATATACATTAACTGACCACGGCTCTGAACTGAAACCCTCATAATCATTCCATTCAAGGATTAGGCTACTAATCATTTGCACACATTAACAGTTGTACTCTTTGCCTTAAAAGTGAGCAGAAGATAATGTTACTCAGGAAATTTACAATGAAGATCAATTTTCTACAACGCCAGAATATGATGCGTAAATATCTCTTTCACTCTGTCCCTCCCTCTCTCTCTCATGGGCTAAAATATAAGTTTCCTAAGTCATTAACTTCCACTGCTCGCTTTTAATGCAAAGTGTACAACTGTTCGTTTCTGCAAATGACAGTGACTCATTGAATGGTTTCAGTTAAGAGCAGTAGTTCATAAATGTATATTTTTAGGCTATCATTCAGTCGGTCCGATATCTGCCACACTTTTTCTCGCGTTTCATTTTTTTATTTTTTATAGAGGCCGAGTTTCCTTCTCTACATATTATATGCCTTGCTCCCTGTATATGTGGACATAGAAAATAAAGACACTGAAGAAATTGGACTCTAAAATCTAGAAACTATAAAGATAATTAAGTGATAAATCCCATGCACACTGTAAACATGAATGGAACAGAGTATATTCATCAGTTATTTCCCCCCAAATATGAGGTCAAAAACCATTGAGGTGTCCTCTCCCTGTTGTTACATGAATGTACAGTAGTCTACATCACTAGATAGTTACTGGTCCAGTGAACTAAGACTATCATTTGGGAGGATTGTACAATTATGATATGTTCTTAAATTGTACAATCCTCCCAAATTATATTCCCAGTTTACTGGACAACACAAATTGTGTGCTAAGAATGCCAAATACAATGCACATGGAAGTGGAACAAACATGATCCTTATTGTTAAAGAATTTAAAAAAAATTAATCAACTAAAATAATTCAAGGTGCATTGGCCAACTATAGAAATGTACAGCATTGTATGTATTGCCGTTAGTAACAGACTTCATTTAAAACACATTTGAAATGTTATCAGCCTTTTCTAATTATCTCAACAACTGCCATAATATATTCATCAAACTTCTAACAACAATATGAACAGCAGTCTTCATACAGCAATATAACCGTAACAATGACTGTCACATGAATAATTATAAATAAAAAAAATAATGGTCACAACTTTAAATAATAACAGTACTTAAATAAACAGCAATATGCACCTGTTGTATTTTAATCCAGGCTGATAATAACAATAGGGTAAAACGAGTGCTGGGTGATCAGAAAAGGCTCCAGGATTAAATAAATCCTGACTGTTAGCCTGGTCAGGAGCAGGCTAGCTGTACAGAATAAATCTCCATGGTGATTTATGTGCCTCCGCTTTCGTAAAACCGAATCAAGGCTTAATTCATCCAGGATAACTGGGAAATCCCGGCTTAATCCCTTATCTTGGTTTTGTGAAACAGGCCCCCGGAGACCCGAAGGACAAAACAAGGGTTAATACAGCACCTTAGTTCTTGTTTGTACAGCATTTTGGTCAGCTTAAACTGTGTTTAAATGTGTTCTAGAAATAAACTTTACTTACTTACTTTACAAGAAACAGGGTTTAGAGAGCAATTCTCAACAAAGTAAACGGAAGTACATAATCCTTGTGTTGTCCTGGGACCCGAACTGTCTATGGACCCGAAGGACAACCATTGACATATATATAATGGACCAATAGACCCTGTTGCTCTGGACGGAGACCAGTGAAGGATATTAGAAGCACTTTTCCGGTGATCTCTTGCTTTACTGCGCAGCCTCCAACTGAGAGAGACAACCTAAATGTGACGTGAGCAACGTGTCTGAAAGTTGTAAGTCTTCTGGTAGCTGTGCCAAGAGAAATCTCAATCATTTCCAATCTTACAGAGACGGAGTGTGTAGGTATATGTAAGGAGATAACATAGACACAGGCTCATTATTGATCACTATAGTGTTAATTTTGTCACCTATTTTTAATTTAGTCTTAGTCTTAGTTTTGTGCCAAAAAATTTTGTTAGTCAAGTTTTAGTCGACTAAAAGTCTCATCATTTTAGTCTAGTTTTAGTCAAAAGAGAACTCAAGGTATCTTAGTCAAGTTTTAGTCGACTAAAAGTCTCGCCATTTTAGTCAAGTTTTAGTCAAAACATTTTAGTCTTTTTTTAAATAAATTATTTTTGATAACCATTTCAGTCAAATAGTTATAAAAATAAATAAATGCTATAAAGTTATATAAATATTGAGCCTCTTCCTTATTTCACCAGTAAATGACAAAAACAACCACTGCATGGGGAAAGGATATTTTACAATAAAATAAATGCAGCACGAAACTGGCTAGGCGTATTTCAAGTGAACGCAATATGTGTTGTTTTTCAGACAACGGCAGCTGCAGACTGTCGTACGTCTCGTGTTGGAAATAGAGACAAACCTTTACACCGTTTAGCTGTCAGCATTTTAACTGTGTTAAATCCAACTGCTAGCTAACGGTAGGCTAACGTTACCTGCTGCCAAGTGTAGTGTTAACTAGCGCCCTGTGCAGCGATGTTTCGGTTGACTATAACGTCCGTTTAGGAGCATCAGAGAGAAGCGCAGGCTATTCGGTCCGGTAGATAACGGTCGTTAGGGCACCTGTCGGTGCCGTAGCACCAGGTCTCGGTAACAGCTGAATATTCAATCTCATGATGAAAAAGTAGACGATTGTAGATGAAAATGAAGAGAGATTTTATCTTAGTTTTTATTTTATGCAAAACATTTTAGTCTCGTCTTTTTTCTTCAACAATAATGCATGTTAATTTAGTCTTAGTCAGCGTTTTTGGACATTGGCGCAGTCTCGTCTCGTCTTAGTCATGGAAAAAAAGGTTGTTGACGAACATATTTAGTCTCATCTCGTCTGACGAAATTAACACTAGATCACTAACATGCTAGTTAACATTAGTAATTAAACCTAAATAGCTAACGTAAGTCCAAACTGCCTGTGAGCTTCTCCTGTACTATACGGTAATTCCTCTACTGTGTGACACAATCGTTAGCCTATTTTTACAAAACCGTCTGCTATGGAGCCATAACGTGAGGTACAAGGTAATGGAGCCTTTTATACATTGTCGTGTTTCTTAAATAGAAATAAACAACGGACAAACAGAGTCTTTAAACGCTTCAGATGTAAAGTTACTCGCTGTCAAAGTGACGTAAAAAAAAATGGCGGTCAGTGGAATGCTAACAGGAGGTGATACCTTTGTAGCAATAAAATGGCGCCATCGGAGGTTTGAGTTGTGAAGCGAAGCTTACCCCCTTGCTTGTGTGCACCCTTATATATATGTCAATGTGTGCACCGTGGTGTAGTCTATTTCCGCACTTTTCTTTTTTTTTTACTTTATTATACAATAGTGATACAAACAAGGCATAATGTCTTTGTACATATGTCAAAAACGTGTTTACAGCTTTGAGGTAGAGACAATGTATACAACAAAACATAAACAAAGAAAATAAGATACTAGCTGTCTTTTTAGTCCAGTAGGGACTAAAAAGGAAGTCCAACAAATAAGAGTCTCTTGACGTTTTCCTTTGTCATGTATTGTAAAGATGTAGCAAAAAGCTTAAGCTCATTCCAACTGTTGATGTTGTGGATGGTTTGACCTTTTAAATATTTGCACCTATGAATAAAATGTTTACAGTGCTCAATCAAGTTATTTATCAAGAATTCTAAATTCTTATCCTTCAAATTCTTATCCTTCAAATCGGTCATTAATCGGTTCACACTGAAAGAAAATATGTTCAACTGTCTCAATATCGCTCTCACAGAAAACACAGGAGTTACTTTCACAATTATATTTTACATGTAGGGAGTGATTCGTTGGATAAATATCATTTAATGTTTTAAATGTCACTTCTTTAGCTTTTGGTGGGAGAGGATACTATAAGGATTGTTTCCTCATCTCTCGTGTCTCTTCACCACTATAGTCTTGGAGAATATATTTTCTTTTCAGTTGAAAGGGATAATATTTTGTACATATTACAGGCCTTATCTCTGACATAACATTTGCATGAACCAAAAGTTGTTGGGTCATTGTTTTAAAGCACATGTGTCAAACTCGAGGCCCGCGGGCCAAATCCGGCCCCTTGCAGATTTAGATCCGGCCCGTATATCAATTTGGGTTCACAATACATTTTGGCCCTCCTAGTTGCGCGCCAAACCAAAAACACGGGAACATTCATACATACATATGACATACCATACCTGACATAACATACCTGACATTTAAAGCAGAAATTGGCAGATTTGCCGACTCAGAAACTCAGAAGTCCCACCAGAAGCAGATAGAGAGTTTTTATATTCAGGCTGTGAAACAGGTTGTTGTTATAAACATTTTTTTTTTTGCTATATTTGCTAAATTCTACGATGGCTAAGGAGCTCTTTTGAAAAAAAAACAAGAACTCTTTTGATGACTTTTGTAGGGCTTCATGTCAACAAAAATGTGACAAAAAGCAACAAATTTACAAGAAGGTGACAAATGTCTGAGAAAGCCACAAAAAAGTCGGAAGAAAAATTTGTAAATAAGCTACCAAAATGTTTAAAAAAAAAAAAGGGACATTCAGTAACAAAAGCACGTCAAACTCTCCATGTCTGGCCCTTGGTGTGATTCTCGTTTTCCAGTGTGTCTCTCTGGGAAAATGAGTTCGACACCCCTGGTTTAAAAGGGAATTGGAATGGCTCGTATCACCTTAGTGTATTCTTTAAACGTGAACTCAAACATTCTCAACAACAGAGAGAGAGAGGGGGTGGGGGGGCTCGGTAGGCCTAGTCCGAGTCACAGTCTACTACTTTCTCCTTGTACTCCACTACATCTCAGAGGTAAATATTGTGCTTTTTTTTTTTACTCCCACTACAGTGTTTTCCCCTCGGTTTGTGGAAGACTTTAGGTACAAGTTTTTCAATGACAAGTCATCATTTTTGAACCATTATTATATTATTATTACCATATCTGTGTCTAAACGTTGGAAAAGCTAGAGCAGATAATACATAAATAACCTCCTTCTTAAGCTACATGAAGTATTTAAAAAGCCTCTTGGATCAGCTGGAAAATGCATCGCCACAAAACACATTACACCATGGAAAAAGTCATGGAAAAAAAGGTCGTTGACGAACATATTTAGTCTCATCTCGTCTGACGAAATTAACACTAAGCTGCAGTACCCAACATGCCACGTGGCTTAGCATGCAAGTTCTGCATGGGACCGGTGACCATGCACCAATCCTATTAATCAAAATGATCGTTTCATGTAGAGCAGCAACAATGCAATAACATGTTTAGCCATTACTAATCACCCTCTCTATTGAAGGCTTTAACCTAAAACTATCTTCAGCTCTAAAAAGAAAAAACAGTCTCCTCTTCAAATTTACAATCATCACTGTCACTTTATTACGTCAAATGGTAAACTTCATCTGTCAGGAGTGCAAGATAAAAAAAAAACACATACAAATGTACAATGTAATGTAAAAAAATTAGAAAAAATAGGTCCGTTCACATTTCTAGTTCCTAAACAGCATGTAACAGGCAGCTTTGGTCAGTATCTGTCGTACTGTTCATGTGCAAAATTATGAGACTTTAAAAGCCAGAGCAAATTATTTCATAGAAATGCTGCTTGTGCAGGTAGCAGGCATTCCTGGTTTTTGTGCAAATCTACAAATAAAATGGGCAAGCAACGTGGCCGTGTTACTTCCTGGTGTGCTACGTAACACGGCCTGGCCCTCAGAAAGCTGAGTTTGTTCTAAACATTTTGATAAGAAACACATTATAAGTTATAAGCTAATGCACTTAAAAGGTGAATTTAAGAAGGTATGTAAAACTCGACAGAACTTGACATGTAATGCAATTGTGTTTTTCCCTTTTATAATGCTAGCTGGTTGTCCTTTCTCAGTGACATTTCACATTCTCAAGGCTGCCATGTGCGTCTGTGTGAGATGGTATTTGGCACCCCGAAACTTAATTGTGTTCTTCATCTGGATTTTGTAGTTAAGGCGGTGAGTATTTGATACAAAAATACAATGTTTGAAACTTTGACAAAGATGAAAAGGGCACTCCAGCGATTCGGTATTGCACTTTCTTTACATTCTCGTGATGACGTCACATCAAGAATAGAATTCTACAGCTTTTTCATACTGGGTCGTACCAAGTTAGCAGATAAACTCTTACAGCCCTTTTAGGCTACAGGGTAGAGCCTACGTGCTACTATAAAATCTGCCTGTAGTATGTAGTAGCACTTTTTCAAGTGTTTACATTGCATATTCTTGGTTCTATATAGTTTGCAGTAGGGATGTCCCAATTAGCTGAATATTTAAACCAGGTCCCAGTCCGACACTTGTATTTGCATAGATAATACAGCTACTGGCTCGGATGCAATACTTGCGATCGGGACATCCCTAGTTTTCAGTAAATATTTTACACATTCCATCGTCTTCATCATTTTAACTGTAAGCGTAAAATGACTTTGGCTTGACCCTTAAAGCCGCCTATAAATGATCCGAGGTAAAACAGCGAGGTAGAGCAGAGTGCAGGAACTTGGTGTACGTAATTATTGCGGTTGCGCCTTGATCACCTTCCCTTCGAGTTTCTCCACCGCTCTCCCTAAACAAAAGGCACAGCCAGCGCAGAGCAGTTTGATCGTGGATCATGTGTAGGCGGCTTTACTCACCAATTATATGGGCATATTCCTCGTATGTGAACACTAACGCTGGGTGGTGTGGCCTAAAATTCCTAGAGGTGTAGCTGGTGTTTATACCGTCCAGCCGTAGTGAGAACTTACTTGAAATGAGCCTGTTTCTGATTCTGAGGATGATTAGCTACGATTGTTTAAAGTGATGGTTCGGAGTAATTTACCCTAGGGTCCTTTGCAACCCCACCACACCCCCCCCAGACTAAAAAAAAAATTTCACCTGGGTCTAAACATTGGGGGCGGTTAAGTTAGCGTTAGCCGCTATTGAGCGGGGCTGGTCGGACTCATCGTTAGTATTCTTACGATTCTCACTATTCCGGAATCATGCAGCTATACTAGGTAGTATATATAGGTTATGCTCTCATAAAACGATGGATTGGAAAGTTTGTAAGTACACCAGAAGTTTATGAACACTTGCCTGCTCTCTTCAGCTCTCTGTTGCTGCTGCTGCTGCCGGCAGTTAGACGAGTGCTTAGGGACCGTCTACAAATTACTACACCGAAAAGAGATACAACAAAAATATGTATTAATTTAATGATTAAATAAGGTAATGTCTCCAAACTTACCTCAATTATTAATTGTCTCCTGCTAGTTATACTACAGCACTTACTTTAAAAAATAAGTTAAATTAAAAAATATTTTTGTTGCATCTCTTTTCAGTGTTGTAATTTGTAGACGTCCCTAAGCACATGTCTTACAGCAGCAACAACAACAGCAGAGAGCAGAAGCCAGCAGGCATAAACTTCTGGTGTACTTACAAACTTTACAATCCATCGTTTTATGAGAGCATAACCTATATATACTAGTGTAGACCTTTGGTATCATTTCGGGCATTATTAGTGGGGTCATTTAAGAGATACAAACGTGGGTCCATTAGCCCCGCGCTAAGCTATTCAGCGGCTAACGCTACTCTACGCTAACTCGCCCAATGTTAGACCCAGGTGAAAAAAGCTTCTGGGGGGGTGTTTGGCTCGAGGTCATGGTGCAAAGGACCCTCTGTTGTGACAGTTATAGCAGGGCAGTGCAATAATATTTACCTTAGCTTGTTTTACTGGAATGTAATAATGAAGTACTTTTGGCAGGGAAAGACTTGAACAGACTTTGAGAAAACTCGTTAAAGACATAACGTTAAAGACATAATAGGTAAAGACTGGGGATCTTGCAGAGTCCCACGTTGCAGGACTACAACCAAATTTGTTTTTGAAAAATTTAACCTAGCTTAACTTTAGCGTAGGTTGCAATAGCAACCATAAACACCAGTCTCTAGCCGGTTTGCTGCTTCCCGTTTGGTGCTGGAGGGAGACTGCCCATTGGTTGTTGACAATGTTCACATGATTTAACTACACTACTAAGACTTAAAACTTACTTTAAATTAAACACGTTTGATTTTGTCTGAGCGTCCAGACGGGAAAAGACTGACTGGGAGTGAGTTTTATGACCTTAGCAAACGATGGAGATGACGGGAGCGCCCCGATTCTAGCAAAACTCTCAGGATTTCATTATTATATTGGACATTAGTCTGTGACAGTGGAATCGGTCAAAAAGTAGTTTGGAGACTGGCCGCAGACTGGACATAAAGACTACAGATGTCCCTGCTTCACATGTTGACATCTCCTGGAGGATTTGGCTCCCTGATCCCTTCCAGTCTCACGTGTTTTCTGTGAGAAGATAAAGTGAAAGTAGTTTACAAGGCAGATAATGAAACCCCCAAAGTTCATTATCAATCACACAGTCACACATAACCAGCTGTAGTTCTGGGTCAAAGACCAGTGTGCAGTCGATACATGTTGGCTGTTTATTTATTTTGAGTTTTGAATTTGGAGAGATTTCAGTCCCTTGGCTACCTCATTTAACCATGGACACAATCTTCTTTCTCATTTTTAATATTTTACTTACATGTGAAGTGAGAGCCATTAGTGAACGTTGTGTGTGCCATGCTAGCTAACAGGCCTTTGTGTTGATGAATAAAAAAATGGTATTGATTTACACGGTGCATACGACAAAGAGAGAAACCGACTGACTGGCCTCTAAAGAATCGATTACGAAAAATGCCTCGTCATTCAATTCCCAATTTCAATACCTAAGGAGTAAATCTCATCAGCGTCAGTGAGCCAATCGGCACGCAGCATGCTTCTACCAAGATGTAATAATGTCTGTGATTAGCTGTCCAACGTTACACAGAGACGGGATCACGTAGTAAGAGGTGGAACATAAATAAAAACATTTATGCCGTTGCCGTATGTTGTGATATCTTTTTGATTGTTCAAAATTGGTATCCAAAAAAGTATCGTTTAGGAGCAGGTAGCGAAGTCACGGTATTGGTATCGGTACCGGAAATGTTTGAATGATACCCAGCCCTAGCAATGAATCTCTTTTTGTGCTTCCAGCTTGGTTGATGAGACTATCTGCCCCCGTACCCTCCACATTACATCAACATTACATCCTAAAAATCATCTGGCTTACCTTGGTGTCCAGTTCTTCCAACCTCCGTACGCCCTGGCCTGGGCTGAGCCACCGGATCATCTGGGTCGATCTGCAGAACAACTTCACCAGATGGACAGCAGGGAGGGCGTGGAAAAGGGAATGGCCAGGGCCGCTTTCCACCCAAAACTTCAGCTGAAAGAGGAAGAGGATGGAATGATGTGGAGGAGGGGGACAGTCTTCCCAATGTTTAGGTTAGGTTGTCTATTTTCCAATGATCTATAACACTTTGATATTTTACTCTCAGATACTGTTGACCAAAATAAAAATATACGCCCAGATCAACATCCAATACAAGGCTGTAACTCCCTGAGGTTGCTCCAAAACCTTTTCACTCACAGACTTTTTTTTTTTTTTCCACTGGGCATTTTTGTCTATGTTCGCACAAAGATAACAACGCATGGTGGTGACTTTACACTGCACCAGAGAAAAAGCATAGCTTTCCTTGAATCAGACGATGTATAACACTTACAACTGACTGAAATTGGCAAAAATATGAAAAATATGTCCGCGCCACACAAGGCAGCTTCATAGTTAAGGTACGGTTAACGCTACTGAAAGGCACAATGACGTGTTGACTTGCGTAATATGAAATAACTACTGTTGAACTGAGATGTTTGGGCAGGACATATCACGCTGAGGGGAAGATTCAAAAAGTCACCCAAGATAAGAAAAGCAGTTTGATGGAATAGGAGACACAGAAGAGTTACAGTATTTAACATTATGTGATGGCTTCACCGATTAGTTTACTTATTGATTAGATTGGCTTACAGCACGTTTTACGCTTCCAGATCAGAATGATGATGATGATGATGCCGACGATGCCGAAGACGATGCCGACGATGCCACCCGGAGGAAAAGTGGAGTCCTTGTTACCACCTGAAAGAATGGAGAAGAGATGTTGAAGGGTAACTACTGTTTTTTTTTTCAACCTGGACCCTATTTTCCTATGTTTTTATGTCTACGTGACTGATGGGAACAACAATCGTTGTTGCAGTCGCCAGCTACAATGTAAATTAACAGGACAATTGTCCAGCTTGTATTTACGTCCACTAAAGTGCTTGTTTTTCTACCGACGGGCTCAGATTAATATTCTAAGGGCGTTTTCACACCTGTAGTTCGTTTGCTTTGGTCCGAATCAGTTGGTGAGTTAGTCAACTTGGAGCGATTTGCCCTCGGTCTGTTCGGTTTGGTTTCACACCTGGAAAATCTCGTAAGAACGTCCACTCCTCTTATTGGTCGGATGTGTCTGGGGGCGGGAGCAAGAAAGTAAATACAGGAAGAAGGTCCTGTGTTCTGGACTAGTGCATATTTCTTCCATCTCCATGGTCAAACCAGCTCATTTCATTAAAATGATCAGACATTGTTTTGCGAGAGACGTTACTACGTCTGCTCTGGTCTCCGAGACTTGGCTCTGCTCTGCCGGTGTCTGTCTCCAATTTTAGCGGCGGCTGGTTTGACCACGGAGATACGAGTGATGGACGGCGAGCTTGACTGCTGTCTATTACTGTGATAGGAACGCTGCAAGCGGCTACAGTTTGCTGCTCTGCTGCATCCCAGATTGCGAACCACACCTGACTACAGGAGACACTAGCTCAGACTGGAGGAGTAGGTATAGTTGGTGCGGATCGAGTACGGATCACGTTCTCACCACAAACGAACCGCTGCAGAGTTCGATTGAAAGCGTACCGAGAACACCTCTTCATGCAGGTGTCGGTATGCTTGTGTAGTCCGCTTTTGGTGCGCACCCGAGCGCGAATGCCGCGTTCTCACCTGCCCTGACGAACTGCACCAGCGGGACATAACCGAACTAAAGGCTGTCGGTGTGAAAACGCCCTAAGTGTCTGACAACATTATGTATGTCCCACCTGGGACTTGTATAACGGAGCAGGTTAACAGTCTTTGGCTTTACCTGGAGAGTTGGTACTATCTGATAGATTGAGTTGAGTAGTGTTGCTTCTTTCATGTGGATGGACTGTAGAAAAAAGGATTCAGACAGCAGCAGATTAGTTCTAAGAAAACCAGTGCAGGCATTAATTACATAGCTAAAAAGACTGCCATGTTGCACTTTGACTATAGTAACATCTTAAATTACATTTAGTCTGATACACCACAGGCCGCAACCAGAGACAGCCGTGGTGCGTTTAGGCTATGTTGACACTTTTTGAAGTTTAAAAAGTTCAACTTTTTCTTCAAAAAAAACGCCCTACGTTAAGAGCTTTTTTGACAGCCAACCAATGACAAGTGGAGTAGCCAGACTTGTCTTTCCCCCCCTCCCCCAGAAGGCCAAATCTGAGTCAGGAAAAACCCTGTTTCTACTACTGCTTGTTTAACTTTGAAACCGATTGTGTACATTTGAGTTCATCATGATTAAAATGCTTGCAGTACACTTACCGGTCAGGGATATAAAACAGTGTTTTGTCTCATCTCCAATTCTAACAGTACAGCGGTATCTCCCAGTATGAGACATCTTGGTTTTCAGACGCAGTGAACAATTTCCTGTTTCCAGTTCACTGTTGAAAAGAGATGTTCTGTCTTTGTAGTCCTTCCCCTGATCATCAAACTCATGTTTTCCCTTACGGAGCAAATGGACATCAACGGTATCATTAAGCACCCACTCCACTTTGTTGCCGACATCCATTTTGGGCACAGTCCAACACGGTAGAATTACTGTCTTGTCAACTTCTGCATCCAACGATGTATCTGGGCACCGTAATTCTGCTGAAGAAACGCACAAAATAAATGTTGGCCACATTGAGCCTTTGTATTGTTTTAAGGCGAGACAAGGCAGACTCCACAATCGCTGTCTGCACCCTGTCATCACATATACCATCGGAAAGCTCTCTCTCTCTCTCCTGTGTAATGCTGTCGGATCCAAATATGGTCATTTCCTTTTTATCAGCAACCAATCGTGAAAGTAAAAGGGGGGGATTTAACTCGATTTAAATGCGCAATCTCATCGGCTGATGCCAATTTCCGACAACGTGATTCGTTCAGAATCGTCACGTGACGCGCTCTGACATTTCCGCGGTAGTTCAGAATGTCGAAAGAAGTGCGTCGAAAAGGGTCAAAAATCACTTCAGAGAAGACGAAAACAGTTGTCATTAGCAAGAAGACACACGCTAAGACAGCAGATGATGAAATGCCTTCACATAGTACATTGATGCGTAAACTGTCGTTCAGAAAACAGGAGTGTTCAGACAGCGGAGGTAATCAGACTGACTCTCTCTCTCTCTCTCTCTCTCTCTCTCTCTCTCTCTCTCTCTCTCTTCTCTCAGCAGTTTACAGAAAGTCATAGCCTACATGTTGAAGTGTATTTTTATCTGACCATTCTATATAACTTTTATTTTGATTTCTGAGGCTGTCATATGTATTCGTGTGCACCAAGACATTACATGAATTGATAAAAAGATTTCTAATTGATCTGGAGTGCCGAGGTGGTCGCCTGGGGCAGAGGGGCCGTGAGAGAATTTTCCTGTCTAGATTGATTTATGGATATTTGGAAAGAAAGCTGCCAGACAGGTTTTCTCACTCTTACACTCCATAAAATCTTTGTTTACACTTCCAACATTTTTTTTCTCCAAAAATGACGATGCATTTGAGAGCGCAAAGAACTGATTGTCTGTCCAACGCGCCTGTCACAACAGACGTAGTTAGGGACCGTCGTAAAATTGCAATACCAACTATTTCAATCTTTAATAGCTTTTTTGCTGTTCAGCATAGAAATCTCAAAACACTTCCATTATAGAGAGGGAAAGCCATTCAACATTTCACAATTGTGAATTAGTAAAAATAGAGATGTATAGTAGCCAATAAAGATGGTTTCAACATGTTTCTCATTAATGAATATATATTGACATCAAACCACCTGTAATATGTCTCAGACATCCTCTCACAACTTTCACAGCTTTTAGTTTGTGTAAAAAATACTTTGAAAATACCTTATCAATATCCCTGACCTGTTGTCTAAAGAAATTCTCGTTAAAAAGGTTATTATTTCAACACGTTTCTCATTTATGAATATATTGACTAACTAAGCTGTGAAAGTTGTGAGAGGATGTCTGAGACATATTACAGGTTTGTATATGTCTCACGGTACGTGTCCATATACGCGTTGTTTTCACGGATGGGGTCGCCCCGCTTCCCAGCGTTGCACGCTAGTGGGCTCGCCACCAGTTTCTCTTCCCTGACCAATCACAAGCATAGAAAACAGTCTCCACCCTCCTACAACTGCGATGGCTGCAGCTGATTGGATGAATGTGTCACGTGGGGGCTGGCTGCTCCCGGATTTCAAATTTCAAAACCGACTGTAACGGAGGCTCGTTTGGAATAAGATCTCCTATTAATGAAAATAGTTCAACGAAAACGTGTTTCTGAAAACATTTTAAGCGAGAAATAGGATGCGCGGCTGCTGAATCGGTCTTCATTTCAGATCGACAAAGGTCAGTTTGAAAGATAAACTTTATTAAAGCAGTGGCTGAGCTCAGGTCTCAGCTGTCTGCTCCTTCCACACATGCACCGCAGCCCTGAACTTCTCTGATATTACCCGGAGGAACTGTATGTAAGAATGCAAAATTTGCACAATTTACCTTACAGCAGAGGTGTACAACTGAATGTTTACTCAGAGTTCAATGTTCCTACACTAGTTCAGTTAGTATTAGTATAGTATTAGTATTTTGTATGTCTTTGAATTGTTTTTACTTGAATACATTTTCAAGAAAATAAATAAGAACAGTTTTCATTCAACATTGTGCCCATTATTATCATCAGTGATTAAGTAACTCTGACTTTTAAAAACACATTTTTAAAGGATATCGTCTAATTATTGTTATCGTCAAAATCACCAAAAATAGAGATATTGTTTTTTGTCCATATCACCCACCCCTACTACACACGTGCTGGAAGAGCTACAATTTTACATAGTGAAACATTTGAAGGACAACTTATTACAAGATCATTCTCCTGCTGAGCTCACCTGTGTTCCTAACAGCGTCAGTAGTCCGTATCCATATACTGACCAGCAGAAGTACACCCAAAATCTCTTTCATCCTAAAGGACCCGTGCATTCCAATGGTTGAACAGAGAACTTGTTGTTGGTACTCGCTTCTTCTTTTTCTTTGAGGTTTTTTTGGCGGTCAGCTGAAAGAGAGGGAGAAAAAAGACAAGAGGAGAAAGGGTTAGGCCGGTTACACACTGGAGGCGTCGCGTGAGCGTGGCGCTTTTGGTTGCGTGTCGGTTACGTGGAATATTCTACGTCTTTACACACCAGAAACGTGTCTGACGCGGCGCTGCTACTGCTGCTAGCCTTGTCTGTACATAAATATGTTTCCCATTGATAAAATGAAATACCATGTTGAACGTAAATATATACTGATTTGATTACAACAAAGACAACGTCGGCAAAATAGTCTACAGAATATTTCGTTCTGTAATATCGTTCTGTTGGTGCAATATTTGAAAATCGATTTGTTTGTTTTTTTAATGACATTTATATCTGCATTTATGTCAAAACCCAAACACTTTCAAACATCAACATGTAATTTATTAATATGTAATTATGTCAAATTGACATATTATAAATATCTTTTCCTATTCTATTTTGCCTGTCGCATGAAAAATAGGCTGACTGGAAAGGATCCCTACAGAGATAGACCTTTTAGTTAAAGAGTAAGATCCTTTTAGTTTAACATGAAAACAGCCCCGAAATCACCAACAGCAAACCCACGAGACTCCATGTAAATAATCAGGACTTTTAGCGTGTATACAGCCAGCATATCTCCACCAGACTCCATGTAAATAATCAGGACTTTTAGCGTGTATAGAGCCAGCATATTTCCACCTGTCTCCATGTAAATAATCAGGACTTTTAGCGTGTATAGAGCCAGCATATCTCCACCAGACTCCATGTAAATAATCAGGACTTTTGCGATAACGTATACGCCAGCATATCTCCACCAGACTCCATGTAAATAATCTCAGGACTTTTAAGCGTGTATACGGACGCATATCTCCACCAGACTCCATGTAAATAATCAGGACTTTTAGCGTGTATAGAGCCAGCATATTTCCACCAGACTCCATGTAAATAATCAGGACTTTTAGTGTGTATAGAGCCAGCATATCTCCACCAGACTCCATGTAAATAATCAGGACTTTTAGCGTGTATAGAGCCAGCATATCTCCACATGTAAATGACTGAATTAAAGGTTTTATTTCAACCAAACCAGAATGGTGATTGTTGGAACAGTGGAAAGACGAACCAAGACAGCTTTTGATAGTTTAATTTTGTTTTTGTCGACTTTGAATGAAATCTGTTTTAACGTCATTAAATCACTGATTATTTACATGGAGTCTGGTGGAGTTTGGTGATGATGATTTCTTGGCTGTTTCATGTTAAACTAAAAGGATCTTACGCTTTAACTAAAAGGTCTATCTCTGTAGGGATACTTTAATAATGTTGTCAGACACTTAGAATAATAATCTGAGCCTGTCAGCGGCAAAAATATCACTTTTAGTGGACTCTAACTGATTAAAATTCAGAAATTGTTGTTCCTATCAGTTTTTCCCAGTAAGGGCCGCTTTCTTCTTACTTTTCTCGCAATTTCTCCGTTTAAACCATTGACATATATATATATATATATATATATATATATATATATATATATATATACCGTATAAGTGTTTAAACGCCGGGATAATTCCTCGAGCCGTCACGTATTCCCTGCTCTGTCTGTGTCGCTCTGACACAGTTGCCCCTGGCAACCGATAAGAATGGTCATGTGACAGGAAGCTACCTCATATACTGTCTATGTTCTCAATACACGGAGAACTCGCCGTTCATAGTCTAAAATATTCACTAACGTAAACCGTTCACCGTTTAATGCTTCTCTAAATGAACGACGGTTGTATGAAGAGAACCAGAGATGTATCATGTCGTGCCACTACTAGCTATCGCGTTAGCTAGCTAGCCGGCTAGCTTCCGTGGGTCTGATAGTACACGTTTATCATGCTGTGCCGCTACCGCATGCTCTCGTGCACATGTTGATTTGATTCAGGTGTGCCGGTAGTATACAATACCATTCTTTAAACGGCTTACTTTTTATTTCTCGATGACACGTGTGTCCACCGGTGTCCACAGTGTGCTCCACGCATAGACAGTATATAATGGACCAATAGACCCCGTTGCTCTGGACCACGGAGACCAGTGAAGGCTATTAGAAGCACTTTTCCGGTGATACCTTTTTTTTTTTTTCTTTTTTTTCTTTTTTTTTCAAAAAACTTTATTATTCCAATACAGAAAACATACATACATACAAACATGGAAAAGGGGGAGCATGGAGTTTACATCAAAGAGGTTGAAAGGCATTATAGATGTTCAGAGTCCGGATGGCTTTCTTATACGTCAGTCCTTTTAAAGTTTCAAAATATAATTTAATGTCATTTTTAAATTGGTGAATATTTGGTTTGCTTTTACACCATTTACATTTATGGATATAAAATTTCCCAAATAAAATTAAAAGATTTAAAATGAAAATATGGCATTTATTCACATCATTTCCTTCATAGTAAAAAATAATGTCACTACTTTGTAATTTTATCTTAGAACCACACAATACATAAAATACATCCTCCACATCAATCCAGAACAATCTGACATAAAAACATTCACAAAACAAATGTGCAATCGTCTCTGTGAAAACCCCACAAAATGTGCAGGATTCAGAAAGTTCAGGTTTATATTTCTTTAAAATTTGATTTGTTGGGTAGATGCAATGGACAATTTTGAAA
This sequence comes from Perca fluviatilis, assembly GCF_010015445.1. Taxonomy (NCBI): domain Eukaryota; kingdom Metazoa; phylum Chordata; class Actinopteri; order Perciformes; family Percidae; genus Perca; species Perca fluviatilis. The sequence continues at coordinate 29,193,219 of NC_053125.1, read as the reverse complement.
AATACTTCCTTAACTTTATTACTAACAACATATTTATTATAATAGATCCAAATCAAATTCCAATTGATATTCCCAAAGTGATTATTCCAATAATGTTTGCATCGAGCAACTGTGGGGCAATGCGTCAAATGTCTAAAATATCTATTATTGCACTTTTTATCCTTTATGTCAATGCCATTTAATAAGACATCTGTTCTAAAATTTGACTGTTCATTTAACACATTACTACTCTGCAGCAGTCTTTTATAACCCGTGGGTATAGCATCAAACACTATGCTATATTCTCTTGCAATTATTGGAATATTAAACTTCATTAAGAATTCTGAATATGTAAGTAAGTGACCATTGTCATTAATCAGCTGGGAAATCAATAAAATGTTGTTTTGGACCCAATTGGGATAAAATATTGACTTGTTCTTATACTTTACATCTTTGTTATTCCATATCACATGTTTGTGGGGTGAAACATTGTGTTTATAAATAAGAAGCCAACATAAAAGAGCTTGCTTATGAAAGTTAGATAGCTGAATAGGGATTTTATCAATATCAAAATTGCACTTTAGTAAAAATTCAATACCACCAACCTTTTGAAAAATAAAGTTTGGAATAAAATACCACATTTTATCTTTATTTTTTTATATAATGTTTAATCCAGTTCACCTTGAAAACTATATTAGATGTATGGAAATCAAGAACATTCAAACTTCCTTGATTGTACGGATTACATAAAGTATTTTTATTTAAATAGTGAGGCTTATTTTTCCATATGAAATTGAATAATGCAGAATCTATTTTCTTAATGAAAGGTTTTGGAACATCTAAGACTTTGGCCGGATAAACTAATCTGGATAATCCTTCAGTTTTGGATAACAGTACCCGACCTTTGAGTGATACATCTCTCATGAGCCATCTATCAAATTTATTTTTGACTTTTGGAATGAGAGGTTGAAAGTTGGAATTCATCCTTTCTGTCTGATTTTTACAGATATTAATTCCCAAGTATGTTACTTCCTCTTTAACAGGAATACCCTCAAATTCTGTTGTATGTATGTTGCTCTCTTTGAGTGGAAAAAGGGTAAATTTTTTAATATTTAACACTAATCCTGAAATTTTAGAGAACACATTAAGACAATCAATAACTTTTTTAACCTGAAATTCATCTTTTAAGAAAATGGCTGTATCATCAGCTAGCTGGCAACATTTTATTTCTTTCCCTACAACGTTAATGCCTTGAAGGTTGTCATTGTACAGATGTAGGGCCATCACTTGCATTACTAAGAGAAACAAAAATGGGGCCGCAGGATCTCCTTGTTTTATACCACGGGATATGTTGAATCTATGAGTTGTTCCCCATGGAAGTTTAACTGAGCTATTGCAGTCACTATACAAAGTTTGTATTGCTCTTTTGAAGTATTGACCGAAACCAAAAAAATCTAACACATCAAATAACATACTATGCTTTACAGTATCAAAGGCTTTATATATGTCTATGAATAAAATGTAGCTGTTGTCTGTTATGTAATCCTTATAGTCAATCAGATCTAAAATCAAACGAATATTGTTACTGATATGCCTTCCTTGCATAAATCCAGACTGGCAGTCATCTATAATTGTGTCTAGACATGCCTTGAGTCTTTGTGCAAAAATGTGAGAGAATAATTTTGTATCATTATTAATTAGGGTTATGGGTCTCCAGTTATCAAGCACAAGTTTGTCTTTATTAGGTTTAGGTATCAAGGTAATTATACCCGACACATAGTTGGTGGAAGTTTGCCAACGTCTATAGCTTCTCTGAAGACGTGAAGTAAAAATTCAGAAATTTGATCTTGAAATACCTTGTAAAATTCACCAGTAAGGCCATCATTACCAGGGGCTTTATTATCTTTCAGTTTAATTCAATTCAATTCAATTCAATTTTATTTATAGTATCAAATCATAACAGAGTTATCTCGAGACACTTTACAGATAGAGTGGGTCTAGACCCCACTCTATAAATTACAAAGCCCCAACAATTACAGTAATTCCCTCAAGAGCAAGCATTAGCAGTGGCTATTGCGAAGGGGCAAGGAAAAACTCCCTTTTAGGAAGAAACCTCGGCAGACCCAGACTCTTGGTAGGGCGCGTTGTCTGACGGGCGGTTGGGGGTGTGATGAACAGTGGCGATAATAGTCACATTAAAGATAGTGGAACAGTGACTTTGAAGGAAGTCGTTGTAGTTCATGTCACAGCAGGACGTTGCGGGATGAAACGCGTGCGCTGCAGAGCATGGGGGTGGTTATGTGGCGCAGACGCAACGCGGCGTGTTGTAGGGGATCGCAAGTGAGCGCTCTGCGAAGAAGAAATATAAGGACTCGGGAGTAAACTCCCCAGAGCTGGGTTAGTAACAAGCAGTTCTGGGACAGGATGCATACAAAAGGAAACAAATGAAAACATTGATGAGAGGCTGTACTGGCCTGCCTCCCTCTAATCTCACTATATTATTGATTATATGATCAATAAATCTGATGACTACGAAGAGAAGCAGGTGGACCGGGTTAGGCGGACGCTGCAACTCCTCACTCCCTAACTATAAGCTTTATCAAAGAGAAGAGTTTTCAGTTTACTCTTAAATGTGGTGACGGTGTCTGCCCCCCTAGCCCAGACTGGGAGCTGGTTCCATAGGAGGGGAGCCTGATAGCTGAAGGCTCTGGCTCCCAGTCTACTTTTAGAGACTCTAGGAACCACAAGTAACTCTGCATTCTGGGAGCGCAGTGTTCTAGTGGGACAATAAGGTACCAAGAGCTGTTCTAGATATGATGGTGCTAGACCATTTAGGGCTTTGTAGGTCAGGAGAAGGACTTTAAAGTCAATCCTGAATTTTACAGGAAGCCAATGCAGAGAAGCTAAAACAGGAGAAATATGATCTCTTTTCTTAGTTCTCGTCAGAACACGTGCTGCAGCATTCTGGATCAGCTGGAGAGTCTTAAGGGACTTATTTGAGCAACCTGACAGTAGGGAATTACAATAGTCCAGCCTAGAAGTAACGATTGCATGTACTAGTTTTTCAGCATCGTTTTGAGACAGGATATTCCTAATTTTTGCAATGTTACAAAGATGAAAAAGGCTGTTTTCAATGTTTGTTTTAGATGGGCGATAAAGGATATATCCTGATCAAAAATAACTCCTAGATTTCTGACAGTAGTGCTGGAGGCCAGGACAACACCATCCAGAGTAGCTATATCTTTAGATAATGAAGTTCGGAGGTGTTTAGGGCCCAGCACAATAACTTCAGTTTTGTTACAGTTTAGCATCAGAAAATTGTAGGTCATCCAGGATTTTATATCTTTAATACATGCTTGAAGTTTACCTAACTGACTGGTTTAGTCTGGTTTGATTGATAAGTATAATTGGGTGTCGTCCGCATAGCAGTGATAGTTAATTGAGTGTTTCCTAATGATATTACCAAGAGGAAGCATATATAAGGAGAATAGAATTGGTCCAAGCACTGAGCCTTGTGGAACGCCATGTTTAACTTTCGCGTACTTAGAGGATTTATCATTAACATTAACAAATTGAGATCGATCAGAGAAATAAGACTTAAACCAGCTTAGTGCGATTCCTTTAATGCCAACTAAGTGTTCCAGTCTCTGTAACAGGATGGTAGGGTCAATAGTGTCAAAAGTTTACTAACATTTTTTTTTATTTCATAGAGTGACAGCGCTTGATCACAGAAATCTTTTTGAGTTTGGTCAATACCTCGTGCCTCATTTGTTATAGAGATGAAAAAATCAGATGTGTTAAAACTGCCATTTTGCTCGGAATATAATTTTTTATAAAAGTTTTCCACAAAATTCGAGATTTCAGGGAGATGTTCTGATATCTGCTCTTTAATCTTAAGTTTATGTATATTATTAAGACTGGCATTTGTTTTTTCCAGACTATGAAAATATTTAGTGGTTCTTTCACCATGTTCCATTCATCGCCGTCTAGACCTGATAAAAGCCCCCCGTGCTAAGTATTGGTACACATTTTCCAACTCAGATTGTAATTCGGTTAACTTATTGATATCTGTTTGAGACATATTGTCTTTTTCATAAATATAAATGATATTGTTAAGTATTCTGTCTTGTTCAAATCGTTTCTCTTTTGCTAATTCTTTACCCCTTTTAATTGCCATATTCCGAATTTGAAATTTTGCATATTCCCAGTGTTGACCATACATTTTTTCTTCTTGAGCTTTCCTCCAATTTTCATTAATAATTTCCTTTGCTTTTTCTTTAAAGGTTTTATCACATAAAAGTGTGTTATTCAATTTCCAGAAATTTGGATTATATCTAATTAACTGGTTCTTTGTATGCAAGGTTAAAAATATAAGTTTGTGATCAGTGAAGATTGAAGGTTGTATTTTGACTTCTTTTACTTTACCTTTGAGTTCATTTGATATAAGCCAAAAGTCAATCCTGGATCTAATTGACAGATCTTTGTTATTCCAAGTGAACTGGATTTGATCTGGATTATTTACTCTCCAAATGTCACAGCAATTAAGATGTAAGCATAGGTTATTAAATTCTCCATAAGTGCCTTTTAAAGATCTTTGAGGGTGACAATCTTTTGTGGGATTGCTAATACTATTCCAATCCCCTCCAAACAGTAATGAATATGAAGGTATTCAGTAAAGTATAGATTTCATTTTCAAATTCCTCAAATAAAATTGTGTTTCTTAGGCTGTTATTATATCCATATATGTTACCCAGAATGAAAATATCATCCATAAATTCACAAACTAAAATAATCCACCTTCCAGAATCATGAGCAACTGTTTTAAGTATTTTTCCCTGAAAGGATCCTTTCAGAATAGCTACACCAGCGGAGTTATTATTACCATAAGCCATCCATGTTATCTCCCCATTGACTTTTCCAAAAATTGAAATCTGAAACTAAGGCATGTGTTTCTTGAAGAAAACAAAAATCTGCCTTGAGACTCTTACAAAATAAAAAAATAGCCTTCCTCTTTACCTGTTCTCGTATACCCCTTACATTAAGTGAACAAAGGGACAAAGACAGGTTGAACACTAGAAACAAAAAGTATCTAGAAAAACTAGTGTTAAATGAACAGTGTGCAAAATGCTTTTCTTCACCTTTTGAATATTAATAAATTACAACAAACAGACTAGATTAGATATGTCTGACCCCTGAGACTGTGTTTTTCTAACATTGAGGAAAATGTTTTGGGATGAAAGTGCCTTAAAACTGGAAACTCAATATTTCAATTACTTCAGAACACTATTTATTTTATTTTTAGATTAGATCTAAGCTTTAGAACTAAGCTTTCAACAAAGCATAAATGTAACTTTTCATATTTGTTTTCAGCCCAGTTGTGTTGAGTTTATTTCCATCAACCCCTGCTTGCGTGCCTCTTCAATCCGTGGCCAAAGTCTGTTGCATGCTTCCTTTTGTGGTCAAATCTTCTCCAAATTTCAGCTTCTTTATCTTGAGGAACTCCGACTCCTTTGCACATTTCCACAGCATTTCCTTCGTCGACCGGGATGTAAATCTTGTTATCACCGGCCTAGTTTTACCACCATCTCTCCTTCCAATTCTGTGGCTCACGTCAATGTGGAAGCGTAGATCTTCTCCGGCGTTTGGTAGGATTGTGCTACAGATGTCCACGACCCGCTGCTTCACATCCTCCCCCCTCTTGCTCTGGTAGGCCATATAGACGCAGATTCCATCTGCGGTGGTAACGTTCCATCTCGTTCATCTTATCTTCCATTTCTGTTATTCTCTTTTGATGCTCATCACTGACTTGTTTGACCGTTGTAATGTCTTTTTTCGCATCACGTACTTCTTGGAAAATAAATTCAGAAGTTTTCTTCAAATCTTCAATTGTATCAGTATTCTTCTTAATCAGTATTGCGAGACAGTCGGCATTTTCTTAAAGTTTTTCGGCCACAAGCCTTACAATATTATCTTGCATCTCAGAGAGAGTGGGCTCCGTTTTCCCTTTTTTTGTAGCAGGTGTACTTGGTGCTGAGTCTGGGAGTGGAGTTACGTCTGGGTCAGTGTTAGTATACGAGTGCATATCTCCAGCTTTCACAACTTCCATGACGTCCTCTGTCGAGTTTTTGTTCGTATCAGTTGTCGGAGTTAACTAGCTAGACTCCCGTTAGCTAGTACCAGTTGTTGGTTTTGCAGCAAATTTAAAACAAACGTTCAGAAAATGGTCAATGAGAGTCACAAGCTGTTTGCTTCAAATAAATTCCACTTTGAAGGTGAGAAAAGCATTTAAAAGTTTAGCAACGCAATTTCTCGACTGTTGCTGCCGCCATCTTGCGCGCCCTTTCCTTTTCCGGTGATACCTTGCTTTACTGCGCAGCACACCTGTCGCTATGGGCGGGCCATAGGGGGCCGGGCCCGCCCCCAAAAATGCTTGTGCCCCCCCACTTGAGGCACAGACCTCTTAAAAAACTTTAATTTTATATTATCATAGTTGCTAATTTTGTGTTGCATTAATGTTGCATTCTTTATCATTAAAAATATAAATAAACAATGGTGTGATTTTTGTTTGATTGATGGGAATCTACACTGCAACAGCCTATCACGGCCTTACTAAAGAAAGTTAGGCTACGCGCGGACGTAGCCTACCGTGCGTGTAGCCGCTCAACAGTTACCGCATACATTTTTGGCGAGTTGGCCGGCTTACTCGCTTCAGTTCGTCATGGATATCCAGTATGGTTGAAAAGCCCACCAACATTCTCCTCTGCCAAATTGGATAACGGCATAACCGACGCCTCCTGATGTTCGTTGGAGAAGGAGCCCTGGACGACAGTCTGAGCCTGATGCTAGTAGCTCCGTGGAGCCCGACCCTGGGCCTGGCAAGACCTGCAGGTCAAGTGCAACTGCGACTGGGGCAGCATTTGGGCCACAACTAACTGTTGAATCAGGGGGTGTGACGGACAAACCCAAACAGGTTGTGTTCCAGTCAAAATGTTTGGTTAAAAAAAAACCGATAATTTTCCTCTAGCTGGTATTTGAACAGGGACTGGCTTGCGTAGGCTACTCGGTGGAAAAGGACTCCGCATTTTGTTAGGCCTGCAGGAAATTCACATCTGTATCATCGGACGCGACCTTCTTCATTAAGGGGTTTAAGATTTACAGACAAGGGCTTAAATAAGCATGCAGCTTCAACTGACAGGAGGGACTGAAGAGAGGACATGCTGCCTCCACTCAAAGTACCGGTAGGTTCAAAGTCTGTGTGTGTGTGTGTGTGTGTGCACGTGCGTGCGTGTGTGTCTCATGGCACATGCATAGCAATGCATATTCTTCTGTTGACTGCTTTAAAATGCAATGTTTGAGAGATGCTTTGGTGTTACATCTAATATGTTGTATAGTCAAGTGTTTTATGGATATTCATAACATTGCTTCTATGTAATGTGTTGTAGGCTATATAGGCTACCTGGTCATATTGCTGTTGGTTATGTTTAACGTGATGATTACTTGCGAATAGTATAACAAGAGTATATGATTATTATAAATATACGTACTGTACGCTAATAATAATTGTGCCCTCCCATGTATTTCATATGCCCCCCTTAAGACTGAGGTCTGGCGACGGGTCTGCTGCGCAGCCTCCAACTGACGGAGACAACGTAAATGTGACGTGAGCAACGTGTCTGAAAGTTGTAAGTCTTCTAGTAGCTGTGCCAAGAGAAATCTCAATCATTCCCAATCTTACAGAGACGGAGAGTGTAGGTAAGGAGATAACATAGACACAGGCTAATTACTGATCACTAACATGCTAGTTAACATTAGCAATTAAACCTAAACAGCTAACGTAAGTCGAAACTGCCTGCGAGCTTCTCCTGTACTATACGGTAATTCCTCTACTGTGCGACAGTAAGTCACTTGGTTATGACACAATCGTTAGCCTATTTTTACAAAAGAGTCTGCTACGGAGCCATAACGGGAGATACAAGGTAATGGAGCCTTTTATACGTTGTTGTGTTTCTTTAGAACTAAACAACGGACAAATAGAGTCTTTAAACGCTTCGGATGTAAAGTTATTCTCAGTCAAGTGACGTAAGAAAAAAATGGCGGTCAGTGGAATGCTAACGGGAGGTGATACTGTCGGTACACGATCCGTTCTGCCTGCACGATCCGTTCTGCACATGCGCAAGATAATACTGTTTTACAGAGGATACGACCTGCACGATTTGTTCCACGCTAGCCTATGGCTAGCCTCCACCGGGAAGCTAACGTTAGTTTAGCTAACAGCTAATTCGGCTAACTGCTAGCTGACAGCTATATTCAGTCTAAAATAACGTTAAGTCAACCTTAATGGGAGAAGCAGGCTACAGCTACATTAAGACTTTACAGTAATAACAATAAAGACAAATTATTTATTTTAAATGAGCACAAGAAAGTAAACTGACGTAACAGCTGTTATATATGTTAACTTTCAAGTTTGGGTATTTAAATATAAGGATGCACCGAATAGAAAAATAAAAAAAAAATAAAATGAAAAGATTGACCAAACCAGCACGGTGGAGAGGAAGAAGAAAAACTCACCAATAGCCCAAGGCGGAAAGGAAATGACAGGCCATGGATGCGGAGAACCCGGGGGAGACGGAGAAGCACCAGGGAGATCAGAGCGCAGAAAAAAGACTTGTCTCGCTGCACCAGATGAGGGGCATGCACCCGGGTATGTTCAGTGAAACCCGAAAGGCCTCAATAAAAAAAAATAACAATATAATATCTGTTCTTAGGCTACATATACTGTATGTGACTATCAGATTGTAGAATCTGCTAATATTTTTAATTAAACTTTAATATTAATTTGTAAATGGGAATGCAGATTACAGTACATTAAGACTTACAGTAATAGCAATAAAGACAAATATTGAGCGATTGTATTTTAAATGAGCACAAGTAAAGTTGAACTGACGTTACAGCTGTTATCTCTGTTTACGTTTTTTTCAAGTTTTATTTTGAGGGTATTTTAAAGTTATTACATGCTGTCTCAGCTAGCGGTTAGCCGAATTAGCTGTTAGCTAAAGTGTCGAAGCGTAACTAACGTTAGCTTGGCTGTCGACGGAAGCGTGGAACAGATCGTGCAGTGTCGTGAATCCTCGTACAACAGCGCATGCGCGAACATTTTGCGCATGTGCAGAACGGATCGCGCATGTATCGCGCATGTGCAGAACGGATCGTGCAGGCAGAACGGATCGTGTACCTACAGATACCTTTGTAGCAACAAAATGGCGCCATCGGAGGTTCAAGTTCTGAAGCGAAGCTTGCCCCCTTGGCTCCACGCGGTGTAGTCTATTTCCGCCTTTTTACTTAAAAAAAAAAAAAAACTTTATTATACAATAGTGATACAAACAAGGCACAATGTCGTAAGTCCAACAATAATTGTCATGTATTGTAAAGATGTAGAAAAAAGCTTAAGCTCAGCTGTGGTTTGACCTTTAAATATTTGCACCTATGAATAAAATGCTTACAATGCTCAATCCAGTTATTTATCAAGAATTCTAAATTCTTATCCTTCAAAAATATTCCAGCTTTTATTGACATTTCGTTTAATCCTTGTGTTGTTTTCCCGTCAACCTTTTTTTTCACAGTTTGTTTTAGCTTTTCCAAACGTTTTAAATTGTTAAATTTTTCTTCTTTACATTTTCAGCACTTATTTCTATGTCCCATATTTTAAAAGTCAACACAAGGGTTTATGGGTGTAGCAGTATACTTTTAGATTGAAGCAAGCATTGAAAAAGACAGCCACAAGTCATTAATCGGTTCACACTGAAAGAAAATATGTTCAACTGTCTCAATATCGCTCTCACAGAAAACACAGGAGTAGAATGTAGAATGAAAGAATGGAATTTGTAGATAAGTTAGTCATTTCAAAAATGTGATTTATTTAGCAGCTTCTCCTTGTAACCACGAGACCAAACATTAGAGCAACATTTGAAAAAAAAGAACCAAGTGCAACAAACTAGAGAATACTCTAAATATCTTGAATGTAGAGAGTAAATCATATCATCCCCGAAACAGAATGGATAACAAACAGTCCCGCCTTAGATGTGCAAGATGATTTTAGATCTTCAAGACACACAGAGATCCTTCAGTGCATATAGTTTTTAAATAATAAAACCCAACAATGTAATATAGGCTATAATATAAATAAGGTGAGGCTGGGGTCAGTTACGGAGTGGAGAGAGAGAACAGGTAAAAAAAAGAAATGAAGCACCATGGTGCCTTTACCATCTCAAGTCTTAGATTGTAAAGAGAAGGTCAGAGTGTCAGAGGTTATTGGCCTAACTTTGGAGGTTGTGTTTGTGTGAAATGTAATTTTAAATCTTCCAAGATTGACATTGTGACTAAACCGCAGTAATCCAGTTCAGATCCGTGGACTCTCCGTAACGCCGCCTTCACACTGGCACTTGAAATCAGCTCCGAATAAAAATTCTCTGACCTCCTATCTATCTATCTATCTATCTATCTATCTATCTATCTATCTATGTAAATATAAACAGAAAGGCTGCTGCGGTTATGATTGTGTATTTGTTGTGTTTCCTGTTTTATTTTGGTAGTCCATTTTTCTCCCTTGTCATGTCTTGTTTTACTTCCTGCACTTTAGTGATGGTCTGCCCCACCCTGACTGGTTTCACCGGTTACCGAGTGCTTGTATCACCTCGTTCCCTCTTGTATTTAGTCTCTGTGTTTTCTTCGTCTGTTGTCAGGTCATTATTTCGGTTTTGGAGCGTCGGTGTGCGAGGCACCCATTTGCATCGGTTCGGACCCATTCACATGGGGTCTGTGAATCTCCGTAAGGAAATGAAGGACTCTCGGTCGTTTTACAGCCGTGGTTACTGTGCCCATGTGAAGGCGCCGTTGACCCGGCCACAAGCGATCCACTGCCGTGATCCACCAAACCCTGAAGTCACCTCGTTGAGGCCAAACCTTGCTCCGTAGCGCGGGCCTCTGGTCACACAGCGTCGTTACAACAACAGAACCACAAAGAGCCAGTGTGTGAACGGTGTATTTCCCTCCCAGTTCCCCCCCAGCTGGTGGAGGAGAGCCCTGAGAGACTTCTTCCACCGTGGGTCGGTTAAAAGGTCCGGTGAAATACCGCGGAGGTCATCATCTCCCGACTGAACGTTGTCCCAGACGTAGTAGTGAAGGTAGTGCTGGTGCTCTCTCTTAAATGAAGAAGTTGTCCTGACTTACAGCTTGGTGTTGATGCCTTAGTTTGAGTAAATATGCGCTGAGTCCAGCACCCAGGATCAGGACGATGCAGCCAAACACACCGAGGATCGGTACGCTCAGGTACAGACGCCCACCTGATGGAAAAAACAAACAAACATAAGCTACAGTAGCTGGAATACCACACACACACACATTTATACATATAAGCATGAAGGGGATGGGGAGAAAAACAAACGGATTCACGTATGTTATCAATAACTTTTTTAACCCTTGTGTTGTCCTCGGGACCCATTTTTATATCAGAATGATGAGTTTCTTTTCTTACCAAATTGCCCCAAAATAACCTGAATGTGTTGATGTACGTTGTGTGGAAGCCATGTCACATTCTCGGCAGGTAAAATTAATTATTACTTTCAGTGAATTGTGAGTGTTTTTGTTTAATAAAAGTCTCATCAGTCAAAAAAAGGTTAAAAAAATACAAAACTACAAAACTCAAAGTCAAAAAATTTGGAAAAAGGAAAAGACAACCCCCCAGGAAAGGAAAATGATGGGGCGGATTTTTAAACGTATATATAATACATATATATATATACACATATATATATACATATATATATATATATACATATATATATATATACACATATATATATACATATATATATATAACATATATCATATATATAATATATACATATATATACATATATATACATATATACATATATATATACATATATATATACATATATCATATATCATATATATATATACACATATACATGACATACATATATATATATATATATATATCATATATACATATACATACATATATATATATATATATATATATATATACATATATATATATAATTATATATCATTTTTTTTTACACATATATATATATATATATTATATATATATATATATATATATATATATATATATATATATATATATATATATATTATATATATATTATATACACACAGTGCTTGTGAGAAGTATTATTTTATGAACTTTTGACCTTTTGCCACATTTCGGAGCTGTCAAACATAAAGATATAAAACTGTAATTTTTGTGGAAGAATCAACAACAAGTGGGACACAATCATGAAGTGGAACGAAATTTATTGGATATTTCAAACTTTTTTAACAAATAAAAACTGAAAAATTGGGCGTACAAAATTATTCAGCCCCTTTACTTTCAGTGCAGCAAACTCTCTCAGAGTTCAGTGAGGATCTCTGAATGATCCAATGTTGACCTAAATGACTAATGATGATAAATAGAATCCACCTGTGTGTAATCAAGTCTCCGTTATAAATGCACCTGCTCTGTGATAGTCTCAGAGGTCCGTTTAAAGCGCAGAAAGCATCATGAAGAACAAAGGAACACACCAGGCAGGTCCGAGATACTGTTGTGGAGAAGTTTAAAAGCAGGTTTTGATACAAAAAATATTTCCCAAGCTTTAAACATCCCAAGGAGCACTGTGCAAGCGATAATATTGAAATGGAAGGAGTATCAGACCACTGCAAATCTACGAAAGACCCGCCGTCCCTCTAAACTTTCAGCTCAGTACAAGGAGTAGACTGATCAGAGATGCAGCCAAGAGGCCCATGATCACTCTGGATGAACTGCAGAGATCTACAGCTGAGGTGGGAGACTCTGTCCATAGGACAACAATCAGTCGTATACTGCACAAATCTGGCCTTTATGGAAGAGTGGCAAGAAGAAAGCCATTTCTTAAAGATATCCATAAAAAGTGTTGTTTAAAGTTTGCCACAAGCCACCTGGGAGACACACCAAACATGTGGAAGAAGGTGCTCTGGTCAGATGAAACCAAAATCGAACTTTTGGCAACAATGCAAAAGCGTTATGTTTGGCGTAAAAAGCAACACAGCTCATCACCCTGAACACACCATCCCCACTGTCAAACATGGTGGTGGCAGCATCATGGTTTGGGCCTGCTTTTCTTCAGCAGGGACAGGGAAGATGGTTAAAAATTGATGGGAAGATGGATGGAGCCAAATACAGGACCATTCTGAAGAAAACCTGATGGAGTCTGCAAAGACCTGAGACTGGGATGGAGATTTGTCTTCCAACAAGACAATGATCCAGAACATAAAGCAAAATCTACAATGGAATGGTTCACAAATAAACATATCCAGGTGTTAGAATGGCCAAGTCAAAATCCAGACCTGAATCCAATCGAGAATCTGTGGAAAGAACTTAAAACTGCTGTTCTCACAAACGCTCTCCATCCAACCTCACTGAGCTTGAGCTGTTTTGCAAGGAGGAATGGGCAAAATGTCAGCTCTCGATGTGCAAAACTGATAGAGACATACCCCAAGTGACTTACAGCTGTAATCGCAGCCAAAGGGTGGCGCTACAAAGTATTAACTTAAAGGGGGCTGAATAATTTTGCGCGCCCAATTTTTTCAGTTTTTGTTTGTTAAAAAGTTTGAAATATCCAATATATTTCGTTCCACTTCATGATTGTGTCCCACTTGTTGTTGATTCTTCACAAAAAATTACAGTTTTATATCTTTATGTTTGAAGCCTGAAATGTGGCAAAAGGTCGAAAAGTTCCAGAAGGGCGAATACTTTCGCGCAAGGCACTGTATGTATATATATATATATATATATATATATATATATATATATATATATATATATATATATATATATATATATATATATATATATCTCAATGAGATTTTATAGATAATGTGGTTAATGTGGTAAACAATTTCAAGTGATATATACTGACTGTTTACATGCGTGCACAAAAAGTGTGATTTTGAAACAAATCTGCAATTCTTCAAGTGATATTCCTGTTTTACAACAAAAACAAGTGAGAAAATGGAGTTAGTGTGTGCTTGTTATTATCAATTTAGACAACGTAATTGTATATCACGATATCTCGATGTATGACTTCATCACGATACGATTCCATTGAAAGACTATAAATTATATTGAATTATCGCCCAGCCCTAATCGGCGTCCACGTATGGTGAAAGAATTAAATCGGGACAAAAGCATATCGTCCCGGCCCCTAGTAAGCATGACTCAGCGTCTTCTGATGGTTTGCTTCCATCTTCTCAGAGTCGGTCCGTGTTCTCACCTTGAACATCCGTCTCATCATTTGGACCTGGAGTCTGGAGGATTTTGGGATGCAGCGGCATCTCCATCGTCAAGGCTTTAACAGAGCGTGGCTCTATAAAAAAAAAATTATTTAAAAACATTATAGGACAAACATTTGTTGACAAAACGATCCTTAAAGTTTTAAAGCTGTTAGATTCTGAACACAGGGCAGAAAATCTACAAAAAGAGCTCATTTATGTTCTGCCCTGTGTTCTGTTATTGTGGAGAGGGCAACAAATATGAACCATATCATACGTATAGTTTGTCGACATGCTTTTATTTAACATACATCATAAAAATTCTAGAGTTCAGCAAATCAAGCACAAACCGTGACAGTAATTGTTGATTTTGTTTAGATGTTGCAAATTGTAATTATAGGATTGTTCAGGTAAAGCTGTCACTTGTTGTCATAGCAACTCCAAACATCCTGGGCCATAGCGGACTTTTTTTTTTTTTTTTGCCGCTTCAAATAAACGCCACGTTGGGCAAAAATTATCTGGGTCACATGACAAGTGATAGGAATAAAAAGATCGGACACGCGGGCGCGTTGAAGTCGCTTGACGTCACCCATAGGAATAAAGGGGCGTGGCGCGACTGTCAAATGGATCCCCAGCGTAACAGCACAACTGTACAGACCAACACTTTGTGTTTGTTTTATTTGTTTCATAATGACACTCGAGTTCATGATTTTAATGATTTTTTTCATTCGTATTTTCGGGTTTACATGACAGACCGTTTGAATTCCTGAATAAAAATAAATCATTTTGGTGCAAAGTTTTGAAATTCATGACACGTGGTTTAGACAAAAACTAGTTTACTAGTTTGAAGGATTCAGAGATACAGTAACGGCTCCAGTTCCCCGTCGTAAAGTGCTGTCTGACAGCGAGGTAAAGCACTGAAAATATTCTAAATATAGAGTTTGATTTGAAGCCAGCTCTGTGTCCTGGCAGTGCTTCCCTCTGAGGCACCAGCCATCAGTAAACGTTTGTCTCAGACACAGAGTGATACTTAATGTGCAAAGGAGTCCCATTATAGCCCTTGTATGGTTATTATATCACGGCTTATATCTTGGCTTTTAACCAATCAGATTGCTCGATTTGAGCTACCCTTTTTATAATGAATCAACTTACCAGTGACATTGAGCCAACATCTACCAGAGTTCTTCCCATAACGTGTGAACACTTTACAGACATACATTCCCGAGTCCTCAGTCCTGAGTCTGGACACATGAAGTCTGAGTCGTCCTTCTCTGAGGACGTCTTTGTCCCACTGGACTCGTCCTGCAAACTGTTCATCCTGAGACTTTGGGACCTCAACTCCTTCATGGAGACTCAACAGACCTAAGGGTCTGTCAGTTATCAGTTCACAGAAGATATTCAGAGAGTTGGAGGAACTGTGATTGTTGGTTGTGAAGGTCCACTCCAGTGTGATCTCCTGGTTCTCCTCTGCCTGATAGGAGCTCTGGGTCACATTCACTACTAATGTTCCTGTTGAGGAGACAGAGAGGGAAAGTGAGGAGCAGACACACTGACAACTTTAAACTCCATCTCCACATGTTTCTGTGGACACTTTAGTGATTCATTGTTTAGTGTTAGTGGATAATAAAGTGAAGCTGTAAACTAACCAGAGACACAGGAGGTCAGGATGATGAGCAGCAGGATGATGAGCAGGATCATCTTCTCCCTGTGAGAGGAGACAGAGGTGAAGAGTCACAAACACATGAGCTCAGAGTTCACTGATTACAGGACAGAGAGAGGACACATACAGTCTCTTTATACTTCTCCATCTGTGTTACTTACACATGACTGATCAGAGGACAAGGATAAGCAGGCGCAGTGGTGTATTTCTGTCACAAGATGGCACCAGTTAGTAGAGTTTTTCAACTGAGGAAGAACAAGGAAGTATGAGTCTACTATTATGATCGGAGATGAACTGTGAGATAAAGTAGAGGGTGGTGACTAAAAGCTGTAGTTAAACCAGTTTCCAACTTTCTTCAACAGGATCCTTGTTATCATTTCAAACTATAATGTTGTGCTCGTTCTCCAATGATTGTTGTTTTAATTAGGCCTTTGTTAATCTGTAACAGTGTAGCCTATTAAAATGATGTATAGGCTATATATCTGTGTTCGCTTTTGAAAACTATTATACTAGTATAGGTCTAAACATATAATATATAGGCTATAAGAGCAGCAGATGAATCAGTGTCATAAATACATCAGTTTATATTATCTGATACAAGAATAACGTCCAGGTTGGAGGACTCGTTTTGATGAAAAGGAGTCTGTAGCTCGTTGTTTACCTTACCACGGTAGGAAAGATGCGTCGTTTGTGATTTAATAACGTTTTGCTCTGAAGTTATTGATCCCGGAAGTTCGACTCTGTGAATGTCTTTCTAACTTTACCCAAGTTATAATTAAACAGATATTCCGAACATTAGCCAAACAGTGTCCGTGTGTCAACTATATATCTAACCAGGGGTTAAATTGGTATTTGTTATGTGTGGGGGTGGGGAGGCTCTCCCTAGAGGGGCTGGGGGGGCATAAAAAAATAAACCATTAAATGGCACTTTCTGGAGAGTTTTGTGCAAAGAAATGGAGAAAAACACCATAACTGCAATTTGCCATTTCTGCGTGTGAACAACCAATGTTCACAAAAACATGCATGCACGCACACACAGAAACACACATAAGCAGACACACATACACACACACACACACATACACCCACTCTCTCACACACACACACTTCATGTTGTCAGTTCATGTTGCCACTTGTGCATGTGAACCACCAATGTTCGCACACACACACATGCACGCACACAGAAACACACACACACAGACAGACACATACACACACACACGTACACCCACACTCTCACACACACAAAAATGTACACCCACTCACACACTGTCATGTTGCCACTTGTGCGTGTGAACCACCAATGTTCGGACACACACACACACACACACACACACACACAATGTTCTATTACAAATACGTTTTGTCATTTTTATTGGCATTTATGTTAAAATAACAGCAGTTAAAACTGTCCGGTGAAATTTGACCGAAAACAGTAAATTAAGGGGGGGTAGCAACAAACAGTGTTTAAAGATTAAATACATTTAAATAGCTAAACACTTACAGCGAAGCCACACCGAAAATAACGTCTAATAGTAATTCAAATTACGGGTTTATGGATAAAACTTATCAGAATAACATGTTCAGACACAGTCTGTACTCCAGCTAACATTAACTGACGTAACGTTGACGTATACCCTTGTGTTGTCCTCCCGGGTCAAAATTAACACTCTTTGTTTAGACACACTCTTTACGTCTTTGTTGCTTTTTCCCCACGTTATGCTTTTTTTATTTTTTATTTGCACTAGTTTTACACTTACTTTTGGAATTCAATAAACCTAATTTCCCGACCAGGTTAGGTTCACAGACTCGGTTACCATAGTAACTGACTCTGAGGTTAAGTTACCTCTCTTTCTGGAACGGAAAACCCAGAGTTTCCCTCATCTCAGGGTTAACCAACTCAGAGTTTTCACTAAACCTGCTTTCTGGAACGGGCCTCTGGTCACCACAGACCCAAATCTTCTCAGCTGTTGATGCTGCACTGTCTCTTCATGTGGCACATTATGTTTGGCACATTGTATGGGTCACTTATATCATAACAAGGTAACACAATGTAATCAAGTGATGACTGATTAACAGTAATGTAAATGCTAAATGCCCTAATACCTGTTGATACTACAATAATGCAGAGTATAGTCTATTAACCTTGCAGTTTTGCACATATCATGTAGGACTCAATTTCTCCATTTCTTTGCACAAAACTCCAGAAACTGCCATTTAATGGTTTATTTAAAAAAATATATATATATATATATATATATATATATATATATATACACACACACACACTTTATATGTGTGATCTTACACCAAAGAGTAATTTCTACTTCACTGTATATGTCTCTTTGTAGCTTTGCTTAGCGAATGTACTTGCACTTACTACTTGTTGTGTGGAGTTTGAACCTTCACAGTTGAAAGCACTTAATTGTAAGTCGCTTTGGATAAAAGCGTCAGCTAAATGACATGTAATGCAATGTAACGTTGACGTTATCGTTGAGCTCGGCCCGGTGAAATTTGAATTGAAAGAAGAAATAAGTTCAGCTAACAGCCTGAAAGCGAAACACATGAGCTTACCTTTAAGGTCCGTCTGTAGTGCCGTGCTAAAAGGAACAAAGACCGTCCAGAGTGTAAAAGTGAAGCAGAACACGAAGACCTCGAAGTTAACCATGAACTGACCCGGTAGCAAGACAGAAAACTACCGGTTGTTGTGAGCTCAACTGCCACCGAATGAATGAACGTGTGGCTGGAGGTAGTGATGGGACGTTTGACACCGAGGCACCGAAGCTTGTATCACTCCCGCAAAGCACACTGGTTCGAAACCCAGTGTTGGAGCTTGTATCGAATTGAAATAAGCACGTGACTGATGACGTCCGAAGCTTCGAACGTCACTGAGACTCCGGATGGGTTTGCTGGATTCTTGTCGCGCGTGCGTACGTACCGCTTCCGTTAGAATTCACTGGAACATCGCGGGTTTATGAGTGTGGCTTTGCAATTTATTTGATTAGCCTATTAATAGAAATTAGCCTATACTTACATACACCTGTACGTAATTCTACATAGCGGTAGAACGTGGCATTGTTGCTGCAGTTTATTGAATCCATATTTAGCCTAATTAAACATAGGCCTACTTACATTCAAATCCTGATCACAGTAGTTTATATATAGTTTATATATTATAATGTTATATCCAAACATTCAAACATAGGGTTTTAATTTTTAATTCCGTCATGTCATGTTCATGTCATTTAACCCTTGTGTTGACTCCGGGTCACATTGAACCGTTTTCAATTTTTGGTTTATATCAGGAAAAAATATGGGGCATAGAAATAAGCGCTGAAAATGTGTAGAAGAAAAATTTAACAATTTAAAACGTTGGAAAAAGCTTAAACAAACCGTGAAAAAAGGCATCAAAAACGTCGGGAAAAAGTGTTTCTTTCAAGGTTGACGGGAAGAAAACACAAGGGTTAATTCAAGTTCAGTCATGTCGTGCCATATGCATGTGTCCATTCTGTCTCTCCTACGTTTGTGTTGAAAGCTTCATTTGGCTGTGTCGAGTTCATTGCCGCTGTCATTTCTGCTGCCTGACCATTAGATGTCACTGTGTTGTCTTCGATGCTTTGATGCTTCGGATCATTTTGCAATACAATCAGGAAGAAGCTTCAGAGGCTTCACAAGGCTTCGTTCGCCCATCACTAGCTGGAGGTAGATCCTTTAAGCTGCGTCTTACGTCACCACTTGACGCTATGCATTCCATTGATATTTTTACCATACATGGTTGCGTAATTATATAAACACATAACTCTGACTGACAAAAGTGTTGAAAAAGACAAGTTTTAATTTAAAATGTTGACCCAGAAAAACAAAAACTTGCTTGTTTGTCGACGTGAAGACAACACAAGGGTTAAATTGAAAACAAAAAAAACACAAATTCATTCACATTCAAAAAAGCATTCAGGCTGGTAAACTAATATAGACCTATATCGTTCGCAGATAAAACTCCTTCATAAATGATACTTTTAAAACATGGTTTAGATTAATGCAAGTGGACTTTAATCCTTTCCACAAAATAAAGCATGCTCATTAACCTTTGAGAAGCCTGTCTGGATTTGTGTCTCGAGGCCGGGCCGTGTGTCCTCTTTTTTTTTTTTTTGGAAATGTAAATATGCATTTTTAACAGACCCTGGACTGGATAACAGAATGTAGTGCACTAAGGTTCCAGTAGATGGCAGTAGATGGAAGCAATGCAACTTTTTGGATGCCTGCTGCTGTAAAACCCCAAAAAAGAAGAAGAGGAGGAGGAGGAAGGAGGAGGAGGAAGAAGAAGGAGGGTTTCAATGCGCGCACGTTGGCTGCAGAGAGCGAACTTTGAATTGCGACTTTGGTGACTTATTTTAGCGTTTGTGGACTTTTGCGCAGTTTAGTGAACATGTCCGTGGGGGAGAACAGGTTTACACTGAAGGAGGCGGCTGCTTTATTGCTCGAACTAGCCGATGAAGATGAGTTGTCCTTGTCCTCTTCATCAAGCGAGTTCTCTGGGGACTCTGCAGCTGAGGAGGATTTTCTCAAAGGAAGGGACCCGGATCTTGATCTGTGAGTACACAGCCTAACGTTACATGTTGAGTATTTGATCAGAAAGTATTTCTTGCAGACATTATCTGAGAAGTTATTCTGGGTGGAGACCGATGGCGCTCTGAGTTTGTACACAAGGGGGAGGGGTGCTGCTGCTGAAGCGCACGTGTGTGGTTGTTTTGTGTGTGTGTGTGTGTGTGTGTGTGTGTGTGTTGTGTGTGTGGTTGTGTGTGTGTGTGTGTGTGTAATGTTTATCCCCCTGGTCTATCTGTGTAGACATGGTCCCATCCCATGTCTGTGTCTGTGTGTGTATCTATCTATCTCTGTGTGTGTGTGTGTGTGTGTGTGTGTGTGTGTGTGTGTGTGTGTGTGTGTGTGTGTGGTGGGATATTTGTCTATCTGTGTAGAAATGGTCCCATCCCATGTCTGTGTCTGATGTGTGTATCTATCTGTGTGTGTGTGTGTGTGTGTGTGTGTGTGTGTGTGTGTGTGTGTGTGTGGATATTTGTCTATCTGTGTAGACATGGTCCCACATCCATGTCTGTGTCTGTGTGTGTATCTATCTGTGTGTGTTGTGTGTGTGTGTGTGTGTGTGTGTGTGTGTGTGTGTGTGTGTGTGTGGATATTTGTCTATCTGTGTAGAAATGGTCCGATACCATTTTTTTGCTTCCTGATACCGATTCTGATACCGAGTACCGATCCGATGTGTGTCATATATTGTATTATGTGTTAACAGCTGTATACTACTATCTCTGTATGGATGTGATATGATGTATAACAGCTGTATACTACTATCTCTGTATGGATGTGATATGATATATAACAGCTGTATACTACTATCCCTGTATGGATGTGATATGATATATAACAGCTGTATACTACTATCCCTGTGTGGATGTGATATGATATATAACAGCTGTATACTACTACCTCTGTATGGATGTGATATGATGTATAACAGCTGTGTACTACTATCCCTGTATGGATGTGATTTAACAGCTGTATACTACTATCCCTGTATGGATGTGATATGATATATAACAGCTGTATACTACTATCTCTGTATGGATGTGATATGATATATAACAGCTGTATACTACTACCTCTGTATGGATGTGATATGATGTATAACAGCTGTATACTACTATCTCTGTATGGATGTGATATGATGTATAACAGCTGTATACTACTATCCCTGTATGGATGTGATATGATATATAACAGCTGTATACTACTATCTCTGTATGGATGTGATATGATTTCTATCTTTGTTGTCGGTCTGGCTCAGGTTAAACTCTCTGTGAAACATGAACAAACACAAACAATGAATGCCACAGAACTTTATTAACTTATGTATGTGTGTGTGTGTGTGTGTGTGTGTGGAGGGAGAGAGTGGGTGTGTGTGGAGGAGGAGCTAATCATTGCATTTCTCCGTTTCAGAGAGCCAGAGAAGTCTGACCCCGATTGGCAGCCGGAGGCAAAGAAGCCCAGGAAGACCCCAAAGTCTCCTGTTGTGGAAGACGAAGAGGAAGAAGAAGAAGAGGAGGAGGAAGAAGAAGAGGAGGAGGAAGAAGAAGGGGAGGAGCTAGAACTCCAACTCTCTACCTCCACATGGCCTGCAAGACGGGGGAGGGGGAGAGGAAGGGGGAGGGCAGGAGGAAGAAGCCCTCCAGAGCAGAGTTCTGCACCCGAAGGTGCGTGGCAAGGCACTGATGTGGATGACATCACTCCTGTACAGCCGTCCTTCCGCCCGGCACGCACACCCGGTGGCCAGCTCGCGGGTGGTTCCCAATACTCAGTTTTACAATTATTTCAGTTATTCATGTCGAATCGCATACTTCAGACCATCTTGAATAATTCAAACAAGTTTGGAGAAAGTGACCATCCAGAAACCTTTCAGAGGCTCACTATGCCAGACATGATGTCATACTTGGCCATGATTATCTACATGGGAATAATCGATACCCCGAACATCACTGACTATTGGAGGAGGTCCGAGCTGTACACCTTCTCTTTCCCGTCGAGTGTGATGTCAGGGCGCAGGTTCAAGGCCATCTCGCGCGCCATCCACCTCAGCGACCCCGACGACGATGCCGCCAACGACCTCAAGAGAGGCACCGCCGGCTACGACAGGCTTTGCAAAATCAAGCCAATGTACGACGAGGTCAGGCAGGTGTGCATGGCGAATTACCACCCCCACCAGTGCATCGCCATCGACGAGAGGATGGTCGCATCCAAAGCCCGAAATGGAGTCCGCCAGTACATGAAAAATAAGCCCGTGAAGTGGGGCTACAAGCTGTTTGTGCTGGCGGATTCCGCCAACGGTTACACCTGGGACTTCTTTGTGTACAAAGGGAAAAGGTCGCGGATCGTGAAGGGGCTCGGTTACGACACGGTAATGCGGCTCATAAACACGCAGGTGATGGGTACCGGGTATAAGTTATTCGTGGATAACTTTTACACCAGCCCAGATCTCTTTCGCAACCTGCTGGCAAAGAAGATCTGGGCCTGCGGTACCATTCGCCAACATCAGATCGGGTTCCCCAAAAACAGGCCGGGCGCGCGCGAGGCAGGCTCCCTGGGGCTCCATCCGCTGGATCCGCGAGGGCCCCGTGGTGTTCGTTCAGTGGAAGGACAACAAAGATGTCCTGATATGCTCCACGATCCACGCGGCCCACGGAGAGGACACGACCCAGAGGAGGATCAAGGGGGCAGATGGGAAGTGGTCTGTGCAGGACGTCCCCATCCCACCAGCCATCGTGGACTACAACAAGTATGTACACTGTTTTCATCATTTCAGCCCTTTGAATTAGGACTGGGCAATATATCGATATTATATCGAGATTGTGATATGAGACTAGATTGTCTTAGATTTTGCAGTAAAGTGATGTAATGTTCTGAACTTACCAGACTGTTCTAGCTGTTCTATTATTTGCCTTTTCCCCACTTAGACATTATGTCCACATTACTGATGATTATTTATCTAAAATCTAAGTGTGAAGATATTTTGTTAAAGCACTGATTTTCAACCCTAAAATATCGCCACAATATCGATATCGAGGTATTTGGTCAAGAATATCGTGATATCTGATTTACTCCATATCGCCCAGCCCTACTTTGAATTTAATGTTGACATCATGTCAATGCAGGGGCATCAGACTGGGGAGAAAAATGGGACTGAGTACCCAGGGCCCTCATGTGAGGAGGGCCCAAAAAGATGCTAGAGTATATAGCTGTGGATGTGGTGAGAGGTCCATAGTAAATGCCTTTTATACAGGGCCTAGAGTTTAGTGCTACTACGCCCCTGTGTCAATGCATCAATATCAGTGTAATGTAATGGCTATGTTTCCTCTTCCTATATTTGTGTCTCTACCCAGGAACATGGGTGGCGTGGACCTGTCCGATGCCCTGATTGGCTACTACACCATCCTACACAAGACCAAGAAGTGGTACCGGTCTTTCCTGTTCCACTTCATAGACATCGCCATCGTGAACGCTTACATCCTGTATAAGGAGATGGCCGTTGCAAGGAAGGAGAAGGTGATGTCACAGAAGGCCTTTCGCGAGACCCTGGTGACGGAGCTGAAAGCGGTTGGGTCTACCACCACTGCCCCTCCACAGCCACCCCCTCCCGCTCCCCCAGGCGCCTCACACAAACCGGTACATTTTTGCCAGGACGGCACGGCAGGTCGGCGGAGGTGTGTCCACTGCCACCAGAGGACCACGGTGAAGTGCTCCTCCTGTAATAAGTGTCTGTGTTTCACCGTAAACAGGGATTGTTACAACGCATGGCACACCCTGAACAATTTATAATGACTCATTTCTATGTATTTATGTAAATAGTTTTTTCAAGTTTTTCATGTGAATAGATTTTGTGTCATTCATCCGTGTGTTTCCATCATTTGGACCGTCAGCTGTTGGGTTTCTCAACAAACTACAGGTCATCTGTGATCCCTGCCCATGTCACAGCACATCTTTTTTTCATTTTTGTAAGTATAGTGTACATGTGTATTGGGAACATTAAAGACATTTCAAGTTAGTGTTGTGTGTTTTTGTATTTTGCATAGTTCAGTTTTGCACTTTTCTAATATTTATATATAAAAAAAGTTTGCCAGTGCACTTTGTTTACCCTATTTTCTATCAAATCTCTTGGGGTGGAATAGAAGAAAATATGGGTTTTGTGTGGTTAGGCTTATGTAATGCTGTGCCTAAATGACTGACATCAACTCCAAATACATTGCAAGATACCTCAGAATGTTAGCTTTCATTAAAGACTAAGATTATGTTTCTAGAGAAAGGGGTTCTCAAGTTATAAGCCTTTGAAAACTCTGTATGCAGTCTTGGTAACCAAAGTCCCTTTTTGGAGTCTCCAAGTGGACCTAAGACAAACGCGCAGACATACCTGTAGAATTTTATTTTTTTTAATATAAAATCCATTTTTGAGTCTTTTTTTTTTAGCCTACTAATGACTTACTGTGTAGGCTACGTCTACATCAGAGGAAGACATTGTACTTCTATATTTACCTGACAGAGAACGCTGCAGATTCAGGATGATGTATGTATGTGTTCTCCAAAAAACAGTTGTTTTAAACTTTCATTGCTAAAAAAAGAACCAAAAAACAAATAAATCAGGCCGTCAGGAAAGTGAAAGGAGGCCAAATGTCACATACGTTTCACATTTGAGGTATTAAAGAAAGAAACAGCAGGAAACTGTGGCTGGAGGTGTGAGGAGGATATAGATGATGACAATGCTATGGTACAGCCTCCCAGTCAGTCAGTCAGTCAGTCAGTCAGTCAGTAAGTCCGTCTAGCAGCAGCATGGCGATAACAACACTGTGCACCGTCATTGGTGAGTACTAAAAAGTTAACTGCGTCCTTGTTTCTGAGCAATTTCAATCTCAATATCTTAACGTTAGATTGAAAACTGTGTTGTGTGTCTAGAATTAGGGATAGGGTTAACAAGATCTCCATAATAACCTGACTTAACCCTTGTGTTGTCTTCGGGTCAAATTTTACCTGTTGTCTAAATGTCTATATCAGAAATATGGGTTTCTTTTTAACTAACTTTAAAAAGAGAACTACATTTTGATTACCCAAAAATAACATGGTTGATTCCATACAGTGCGCTTCGCGAGTAAAACAAAAATCTCTACTTTCATTGAATTTTGTATTTTCTTCAATTTTTTAACCTTTGGAAGAAATAGAAATTTTTCGAAACAATATCTCGACTGAACGTTGACATTATGCCCTTCTGTGATTATCCTTCCATTAATGTTAGTCTAAAAAAATCATAATTTCTGCTTTTTAACTCAAGAATTAGGTATAATTTCCTATAAATGTGCTTTATTGACCATGAATTCCAAAAATAGGTGTAAAACTAGTAATATGTTGGTGTTAGTGGTGTTTATACATGGTAGTGAAAAGAAGAGTTACACTTCACTGTGTGTGTGTGTGTTGTTAGGCAGACAAGTGTATGCAGAGAGCATCCGCGAGATGCAGCGTTATCTTAAAGTGTTAGTTTCTCATATCGTGGTTTCACACTGATAGCGACGACTTTTACGCGTTATTGTAAATGTGATCACATTGTGGGTGAAATGTGAAGGTTTGGTGGTGTCTTCTCTATTTTTTTCGTAACGCCTTGCAGGTGCAGATGCTATCAGCTTTGGTTCTTTGAATTGTTTTTTTTTTGGCCTTCATACTGTAGCGTTGCTTTGCAGACAGGCCGAGAGCACACTGCGTTTATATGAATTGAAAATAAACTTCACAAAATAACTTTGCGTGTTCCAATCAACCCGACAGTGAATGCAGCTGAGAGGTTTGTTGCTGTTGTGTTTGAAATTGGCGCCTGCAGAGATGAGGGGGTGCCACTTATTGTTCAAAATAACATCCGTAGTGAAAGAAGGCAGCAATGTGCTGGGTTTGCCGAGTGTCCACACAAATCGGAGAAGATTGCCTGCATGTTTACTTCTGCAATAATTTAAAGTTTTCTGTTGAGGTGCATTTAACTTTATCTAACTCTCCAACAAATCCTCCAAACCACAAGATGATATCGGTCGTTTATTCCTTTTTCAACCTACAGGAGCGTTTTATAATGGAAATAAAAAATAAATAAAAAAAAAAAAAAAATAAACATAAATCCAACAGTACCCAGCACCTACAAACCCAAAGCCAGCAAAAAAAAAAACAACAAAATTAACTATTTACACCAACTAAGGTGGAGTTTGCCAACAAAGAACCACAATAACACAAAACTACACAGTAAACACAGTAATTACCACACACGAGATCACTAAAAATAACCATGTCAAAAGTCAAAGCTAAAGGCGCTATTCGATGGGGTTGAGAAAACAAAATAACAAAAGTAACACAAAACTACGCACTTCAATTAAAACCTGTAGTGAGACAACACACACAAACATCAAGTAAGAAAAACGACTTAGGAGCAACATCCAACATTCTCCTACACACAGCTCTAAACCCAAGTACGGTGCTAAAACAAAAAGGAAAAATACAAATAGAGAAATGAATATAATAAGGGTGTAACAAACCACCTTGACACAGAGCTTTTTTTCCTTTGCACAGAGCTTTTTTTCCTTTGCATTGAGGCCAACCTGTGGTCTTTGTGTTTTTGAAGCAGGGCATCCTGAGTTGCCTAACTCCCTCTTCACACACATTCTACTTCCTGTGGTGGGCCTTGCGCTGGTCGCGCCTGTCACGCTTGTCTCTGTGATGCTGCTCTGCCTCTTAAGAAGTCACAAAGGTCAGCCTGTTTAAATGTCAACAAAATTTTGCATCCTGCTGTTCCAGCGATACTTCTGTCGAGCGCGGAAGCTTTATTCTTGAACTAGGAAACAGTTGTATGAAATAAATAAATACATCTTAAGGTCCACTTACTAGCTTTTTCCTCATTTTCAACTCATCAAAAAAGTGTGTTTACATACACAGCAGTAACGGTTTAAGTGAATAACTGGGTTCTGCCAGTTCTTCCCGTATACATAAGCGGGGAAGAATGGGAAAAAATGACCGGAGTAACTCTACATCTGCCAAGGTACAGCCAACAAGGCTTTACATGGCATTTGAGAAACCGGGGTATTGCCTTAACCCGTATATAATCTGGTTTATAATCTGCATCTAAACACATGACAACTGAGCTAATTCATTCCGCTGAAAAAGCCACCAGATGCAGAGCAGCCTCAGGAAAAGCTAGTAATCGGACCCTGACCGTGAAAATGTTTTGCATGAATGCATGTCTGTAGTTTGAAAAGCGATTCAACGACAGCAAAAAGTCTAATATTAACTGGGAGTGACTCCACCTGCGTAAATCTGACTGCAGTCTGGGCAATAAAACAAACTTGAGGTCCTACTGTTCATTTTAAATAGAGCAGATACCTCTTTTGTTCTTAAGGGACATCAGTAGGAGAGTAATGTTCGTCAAGCAGGTTTACAAGTTTGGTTCACGACCAACCCTTTCGTTACTGTAAAAAAAGTAAAATAAATATTTTTCTGTTAATTTTAAAGAATGAATCGGTAAACTGCAGGTTAATTCAACTTCATGACGTCAGCCATCTTTAACGAAGTTTTAAAGAAAACTGTAAGTCTGCATGTCCCACAGATTCTGATCTTTAAAACAGGCTTTAAGTTTAAAGCAATGTTTCGTATTGTTTGTATTCATCAGATAATAACGCATTTCAGGTTATTTGACAATTTTCTATTCAACCAATTGATGACTATGGATATTAAAAAGATTTTCAAACAGAACATCATGCTGTTACATACATGGCTGACAGAAAATATATCTTCTCCTTGGTGGTGAAATCAGAATTATATTTCTACCGTTTCCATGTTTACATTTTGCTTTATTGTCCAAAAGCTTCTAATCCCAAGTTTTCAGCAGCAACATTTCCATTTTATTGGAATAAACATTAAACATATATTTTTTAAATGTTAAAATGCTGCCGGTGTGTAACAGTGAGTGTGTTGTTCTGCAGGTGAAGTGGATCATGAGGTCTCGTACACCGACGTTATCATCACACAGGAAGTGGAGCCCAACAGGATCAGAGGTAAACAAAAGAATACACTTATTAAACTCTCACATATATATATATATATAAAATACTATAGTATAATGTTACACCCTTGTGTATATATATATATATATATATATATATATATATATATATATATATATATATATATATACACACACACAAGGGTGTAACATTGGTTTGAGAAAAGGGGGGAAGGGGACAAAACAGGGGGCCAGAAAATGTTTTTTGTTTGAATCACATTTCCTGCATTTCTACATACATTTAAAGGGACTATGGTGATATAAAATCTAGGAAATAATGACCATATTGACCATAATGATAAATTATGCCAGAAAGAATAAGACTAAACTTTGTAGAAGAAAAAGATGTTTCGTTATTGCTTAAAATAGGTGCCAAAAACTGAGACTTATAAATAAAATAATATCAAACTAATTTAAAATTGGTGGGACACAAACAGGTTTTAGAAAAGTCATCCCTAGTGGATATTTTGCCCTAGTGCATATATATATATATATACTAGGCCTGGGCAACAATTACAAGTTTTAATTGCGATTAATCGCATGATTTCCCTGATTAATCGCGATTAATCGCATTGCTATACGCAAAATCCAATAATGAATTCAAAAGTAGTGTATAGCGCAATTTTATTTTAAATGTTCTGCCATATGAACGGATTTGTTCTGCAAACACTTAACATTGGCATTTTGTTTATACTAGGGCTGCAACTAACGATTATTTTAATAATCGATTAATCTGTCGATTATTTTTTCGATTAATCGATGAATCGGATAAAAAAAAATGCTCCCACACCTTGGATGACTTAGGTCGTACTGATTTCTCTGCCTCCGCCGTGTGTTTCAGAACAACGTTACGGGTCTCTCCGGTCTCTCTCCGGTCTCTCTCCGGTCTCTCTCCGGTCTCTCTCTGGTCTCTCTCCGTATTTCCTCTACGCCCGCTCTGCTCTTTTTTTCTTTTCTTTCGCTCCGCACTGCTCCGCTCCGCGCTGCTTCTCTCTGCGCTCAACTAAATTTTTTTTTTTATCTCCGCAACTGAGTGGCGTAATAATTGCACGACACAACGAATCGATAATGAAATTCGTTGCCAACTTTTTTAGTAATCAAATTTTATCGATTTTATCGATTCATTGTTGCAGCCCTAGTTTATACAGTAGCAGTTAAATAAAATATTTAGTGTAAATCTCAACTTAAACAATGTAATCAAAGCAAATACAAAATTGAAGCTTATTGCCACTGCCAGGGGATTCATGTTATTCTGTTATATATATATATTAAAACTTTAAAACTGTGATTATGGTTACCCAGTGATGTCCAGTAGTCCCCAGTGAGAGCAACAGCGGGTGCACGTTGTAAAGTTGTCACTTTTGCAGTCCTCTCCTTTTCATAAGAACTCGTGTATTCTTCTTGTAATGGTGCGTCTCGAGGGAATCTAATACCTGCCGTCATTTGTTGCGATTCTCTGAATGTTTCTCAGACCGACGTCCTCCACAACACTAATCGGCCTGCAGTCTGTAGCTATCCACTTTCATTTGTTAGCTTCTCTTTCCTTTGTTTATCTATTACTTCTCCCACATGCTGAATCTAACGTAGTCTGCCGATGCGCCACTTTTTGTTTCGGTGAATGATTTGCTGGTATCAACTGTGTGTATTGCATTTAGGTGATATTTCAGACTGGAAGTACTCCGGTGATAAGAAAATTCAACTTTGCAGTGGATACAAATAACTTTGGTTCTGTCGACTGCGCCATCTGGAAGAACTTTATGTAAAAAGTTCCGTACCTTTCTCCATGTTTGTTGGTTTGTTTATCCGCCAATTCTCCAGTTCCTGTAAGCGTGGCAGGAGTCAGCGACATACTTTTACAAAAAGAAATAATAAAAACTGCATGAAATCAGACTGACCCAGTTTCTATCTTTATCAGACTGACCCAGTTTCTATCTTTATCTTTTAATGATTTAAAGTGACGATATTAATCTGATACAACACATGGAAACAGACAAACATCAATATTAAAGATACACTAGAGAACTTTTTGTAACATAAAATAATGTTTCCAAAATCATTTCAGTGGTTCATCAACTCGGTGAACGGCACTTCTGCATTTGCTTTGCGGCCCTCTATCGGCTATAACCGCACTACGCAAGTTTGCCAGATCGGGTAGCGGATCTGTAGTTCGAATGAGACATAATGGGACAATACTGCTTCCAAACTGTAGGTGGACTGAAGCGGGAAAAGTTCACTAGTGTTGCTTTAAAGGCCCTGACACACCAATCTGAAGGCCGACCGTTGGCAGAAAAGGCAGTCGGACTTATCAGTTGGCTCCCCGAGGTCCAAAAAGTGCCTCAAACATACCGAAGCGACACCAACATGAGCGTACGTTCAGCGTGTGCACAAGACGTAATACGTCTCCTTAACATCAGGCGGCGCTAATCTGTATTGTCAGCTAAAAAATTAAAACCGGAAATGATGAACGTCATTTTACGAAAATAGTTCACTGAAACGTGTTTCTGAAAACATTTTAAGCGAGAAATAGGCCGTGCAGTTGCTGAATCTGTCTTCATTTCAGATCGACAAAGATCAGTTTAAAAGATTCGTCAGATTCTTAGAGGCATCCGTCTCTCATCCCGCTCGTCATTTCCGGGGTAGCGCTCCATCACGTTCTCATACTTCAACGACATGACAGGTCGATTGCAAATCCTCCCCCAATACGACAAACGTTCTATTTAACGCCACGATACGTACCTACATCACTGATTTAACTCTGTTGAAGCCAGTTAGTTTAAGAAAGTGATTGTTGGCTTCACACGGGACACGAAACGAGGTCTCCTGAGTCAAAGTTGTGTTTTTGTTTGACCCATTAATCCACAGATTACAGGTCAGTTTTTTGACATTATAAGTAGTGGACAAATCTGTTATTTCCTTACTAAAAATAAACCTCATACTGTTGTTCTTCTCTACGTTCTCTCGGCTAAAAGGTCACAACTAAAGGGGAAACCCTCCTTTGTTCTTTGTTTTCTGTTAGTATGATCACATCTACATATTTATATCTACATCTATATAGAGTGTGGTCTAGACCTACTCTATCTGTAAAGTGTCTCGAGATAACTCGTGTTATGATTTGATACTATAAATAAAATTGAATTGAAATTGAATTGAATCTATAGTATCTAGGGATGCACCGAATCCAGAATTTTGGGGTTCGGCCGAATACTGAATCCACTGATTAAGATTCTGCCAAATCCGAAACCGAATACTGAATCCTACTCCCATCCTCAGTCCATTAACACAGTAAACACATTAATGAAGTTGTCTGGTTAAAACAAGTTTTTAGCTGTGACTGTCCTTCCTTTGCCATACCTGAAGTTGCTGCATTTTGGCTGCTGTCTGTAGATTCCTTCATGCACAACTCATATTCTTTCGGATGTTTCATACCAAATGTTGTAACAGCGGCCATGTTGTGTATTGTTTAGGGTCCTCGCCACCACGAGACAAATCGGCATTGTAAATTGAACATGTAGCTGGACTTGAACGGCCTTCTTTTGACTGAAAGTACTGCCAAACAACAACTTTTTCTGCTCACGAGTTCCATTTTCACTTTCTCACAACCTACTGCATTGAACGCTCTGCCTACCTAAACACCTTCCCGTAATCAATGACGCCGCCATTACATCGAAAATTGTAAGGTTTGGCAGAAAACAAAACCCCGTCAAAAAGCCCAATATTTGGCCGAATCCGAAGCCGAATCCTGGATTCGGTGCATCCCTGATAGTGTCATTCTTTGGCAGTATTATACATTCATGATTCTGCAAGGCCGCCAGGGAACAATGACATAATGTTATACCTGTTTCTATTATTCTAATAATGTGATTCTATGCTCCTGGACAGATGTGGACGCTGCAGGGACCGTCTACTCTACTGTACTCTACATCTGGGTAACACCTGACGGAAAACATTAGCACAGTCTCACTCCCAGCGCGTCAAAAACAGACGCTATGACTTTATGTCTAGTGTGCTTTTACAGAGTTACAAAGTTCATTAAAGGGTTTGTCTTCTGAGCAGCCTGGCTGAAACTTTTTCACAAAGCTGAGCCACTTCATCGACGAGGGAATGAAGGCTTAACGGTCGACCAAAAACACAGACGTCTCAGTTTCATCGTCTGGATATAATGAAACCATACAGTTCATTGTCTGTGCAATAAAACAAGCTGAAACTGTGCAGTTGTGAAATAAAGTAAAATAAATCCCATGAAAGCAGACACAGTAAACACCTCCCCCGTCTGTCCTGTCTGTCGAGTTCTCAACACCAGTTTGTGTATGGGAATCAAAATTGGATGTTTTCCGTGTCAGACATTGGTGAGAGATTCAATCATTCATTCACTTATCTCAGATGCATCATTGGTCTGTATTTTCAGAGTAAAAAGTCAAAATTTTGATTAAAATCAGGAAATGCTCAAACAAAGACGAAGTCATCAACGCTGAGACACTGAGGGAAATTTTTTTATTGTGAGCATGAGATACTTTGCTCGTACTGCTAACTTTATGTTGCTAAAGTTAACCCTCTGAGGACAAAAGATGCAATGGCGAGTCCAGGCGACTAAAATGTCATTTTGGACATATTTACTATTTTATGAATATATATTGAGGTACTTTTGGGAACCCACGAGGAGACCTGTTGAACAGGACCGAAATACAAGAATCAAAGTCACAGTGCAGGGTAAGAAACAAGCCCGGTTCAAACATTAGATTCATGACTTTTAAAGTGACTTGGAGTCTTCAAACATCATGACATCATAAAGAGGCTTATATTTCCCTAAAAAAAACCTGAAAACTTCACGAGAAACTCTGTTTTGTGGTTTCGTGTGAGCAGATGATAAGTCAGGAAATAACAGTAAATAATAAAAATGAACACGGTGCTCAATCAGTCTTAAACAATTTAAAACTTCATCGTCTATGTATATTTCTTGAAGAGCACTTATCCGCCCTAGTATTTCAAAAAATTCTTCAATATGTGCCAAAATAGTATCTGCTGATAAAAAATGTTGATCAATTTGAACTGCTGATGATAGCATGCTATCTCGGAGCCCACCGATGTCTTCCATTATGTCCGCACTCTCCCTTCGCCAGCCTTTTTTTGCCCACAGCTCTGGTCTGAATGTGACAGATAGCCACGCCCCCTGATTTGCATGTAATAGAGAGGGAAATCAATAAATGTAGCATTAGGAAATAAAAGTCCACAGAAACAAATAAATGTGGATTCATGAAATAAAATTCTCTTGAAATAAATAAAAATGGACTTATGAAATAAAAGTAAGGCAAAGCAAGGCAAATTTATTTATATAGCACATTTCAGCACAGGGCAACTCAAAGTGCTTTACACAAACATTAAACAAATAGGAAATTAAAAAATGAATTAAAGCATTGACGAATACAAATATAATACAAGAATAGAATTAACAGTTCAATATAAAATAAAAATTAAGGATAGGCAACATCAAAAAGAAAGGTCTTCAGCCTTAATTTAAAAAAGCTGAGAGTCGCGCCTGACCTGCAGCTTTCTGGGAGTTTGTTCCAGATATATGGAGCATAAAAAGTAAAACCTTTTAATATATTTAACTAATTGATTCATTTATACATGAATATTTACATTTATTTAATTATTTATGGATGTATTTATTGCCTCATTTATTTATTTCATGATGTATTTCAATGGCATATTTACAGTATTTATTTATTCATGTATTTATGTATCTATTCATTTATTTAATATTGAATAAAACGGCATTCCATATGTTTGATGTAAATATTCGCCCATACATTAAAAGACAGAAATATATCTTTAAAAAAAATATAAGCACAAATATTAAATTCACTCACACGCTGTAATTAATCAAAAGCCTGAGAGAAAAGTAAAGTTTTGTTTTTTGCTTTTAAATGTGGACACAGTTGTGATGGACCTTAGGTCATACGATAATATAAGATAAAACTTTATTGTCTGTTCACAGAAAACTTTCTTGCATCGTCTGCTCCAAGAACCAACAGAGAACAATAAAACCATCTTTATGGTCCACCAACAACAATATATGGCGAGTGGATTGTGCCACAGATAACCTACTGAAGGAGATTTGTGACTCTAACGTGGGGATTGACTACACATCGAGAGTGAATTCAAGTCAATCAGTAGACCTAAGTTATAGCTAGAGGTTAAAATGTCTTTCACTTCATTCAACATATACATGTTCCAGGCCCTTTATCCATGATAAAAGTTGCTCTGAAAGTACCGACAGTATAAAAATAACACGATAAATTAAATTGTAGTACCTCATCAGCTTATGTGACCTGCACTCTTGGAAGAATGCATTGTAACTCTAACATTGATTGAAAATTGGCGCCATCTACTGGATCATTTGCACTAATTGCCTTACTGTTTTTAAGCTTCATAGATCTGTTTACATGTAACTTTATGTACGTATGTGTATATGCATTATGCATGTACACACTATTACGTACAACTTATGTCTGTACATAGTCAAACGTTCATGTTTAACGTTACCTTGTTTATCTTTGTTTTTTAGCCATAACGTAATGTCTGTTTCTGTGTTGAAAGCAACACAAATTCCCTTGTGTTTGGCCAATAAAGCAGTTTCTGATAAAAACACGAAATATATGTAACTTTCTTATTTATTAAGTATCTTTGCAGATACCCCCAATTAAAAAAAAACAATCCAATTTGAGTCAAAGGCACCACGATCTCACTCTGTGGGCTGGTGCTCCATTCCTCAGCTAGTTGGCAATAACCCCAGCAAAGTAAGTAAGTAAGTAAGTGCATTTTATTTATACAGCGCTTTTCACAGACAAGGTCACAAAGTGCTTTATAATGTGCATAGACAATAAAAACATGGTAAAAATAGTCAATAGAAAAAAATACAAATACAACAGAGTCAATTATCAAATAAAAGACATAGGCTACCCAAAAGCTAGCCTGAACAAGTGAGTCTTCACTTGTCCCTTAAAACAGTCCACATTCTCAGCAAACCTAATGCTGGTAGGTAGAGCATTCTAGTCTGGGCGCCATAGCCTCAAAAGCTCTATCCCCACACGTCTTCAGACGCGTGTGAAGAGCAGCCAAATCACTGACTTATTTATTCTGTAATGGGGAAATGTCACTCAAGCACCTTCATATTTGTTTTAACATTAGTAGAATAACCTTAATAGTTGATTTGTTTGTATTTTTTGAGTGAATTGACGTTCATTTTGGGTAACAAGTGGACGCAACTGTCACTAAGGCTAGCAAGCTCCCCAGCTATTCTGTATAAGCTGTTTTTTTATGATTTTTTATTTAGGATTGTTGTTCGGACAGCTAATATTTATAAGCATGATTATTATTATAATATAACATTATATAATATTATTAGCCACACATTAATTAGTAACACAAAAGCACCAGAAAGTAAACAAAAGAATACTAACAAAATGCGAATCTGTTATGGTTTTGTATGTTTCTGTTTCCTGTCTTATTTTGGTGGTCTGGTTTTCTATCTTGTCTTGTCTAGTTTTACTTACTGTCTGTTGTTTTCCCGCCTGTTTGTCTGATGTCTTTCACCTGTTCCCCTGGTTACGTTGTTTTTCCGACTGGCAGCATTCACATGGTCGGCATGCGTGTTCTTCTTCTGTTATATTGGCGTTTGGCATAACAACTTGTTGCATGACTGCCACCAACGGTTGGCCGTAGCCTAGAGCATCAGGTGTTTGAAAAACATGGAGGCCACAATAACAAAAAATTTGCTGCTGTTTTTTTTTATGCGAGCATAGAAACAGCACATCAACCAGGTGTTTGTGTTATCTGCAGGACAACTAACGGGAAAAGACACGGATAATGTGTTGTTTTTTTATACATAGGCCTATTTATGAATAATTTGAAACATGTTATGTCTGTGTATGTTTCTTGGCAGAGGCATTTGTCCACAATAAACAGTTTATTATCATTGAAATATGTTCAGTGAACCAAAGTCGCCTCCATCAAACGTCAGTTGTCAACAATGCGTCACCAACTGGGGAACTCGGGTATCAAAATCCAGCCCGAGTTTCCCACCTCTATTCCGACATGTTACTTGAGGCTGTGTTTATGGTTGCTTTCTATGCTTTCCTTAGGGTACGCGGGAATTAATTTCCGAGTCAAAATCATTCAACTCCAGTAGAGATATTACATTCTCTGATCTGGTATTTCATGCTAGTCATTATTGCTTGAAACTTAAGTATTCTAAAAGAGGTATTTCTGTTCTATTGTGGTTGCTCGCACAGACTCACGTTTCTGTCCACCCTTTGTTGTATGGATCCCAAGCCAGAGTTGACCAGTGTTCCTGAGTCTCAACTGCCATCCAGCCGTCCAGAGTATTCACACTTGGCTGCAACACAAACTAATATATTTATTCACACACACAATGAGGCATATTCTCAGTTGTGATTTAACTGTATTTTTTGAGTTGCTATATAGGCCAACTTTGATCTTGACATATAGGCTAAGCATTGTGTAAATAACAATAAACCCACTATTAATTACATTATCTTAATGCAGTGTAACTACTTCAGCATGTAAATAATGCACCTCAAATACAAACGTGGGCGAGGGCGTTCAGTAATCACTATTATATCGACTTAACAGCCACGTGCAATTTAGCTCGCAGGGGAAGAATACAAACATGCCACAGTCAAACCAACATAGAGGAAACACTGACAACAATAATAACCTTTTGAACCATTCTATCAGCTGGAGTACGCTCCCCCTTATAGCCTGCATGGAAGGTCTGCAGAACCCTGTAACTCTGAACAGCTGGTAGAGAAAACGGATGGATGAACAGATTGGTGTAATGTTGAATTCTGCAGTGGCGCTAACCTTAACATCTCTCCTACATTCTTTCAGGTGGTGGAAACAACACTGAACCTGATCATGGGAGCCCTTGGTCAGATGGTGATGTACTCATAATAACTGACATAGCATTACATTAATTTTGCTTTTCTTTTTATTTTTGCAACAAGAGGAGTTGAAACTTGAACCGACCTGCCAGTTTACACCAATCAGACGAGACGGTGTATCATCTCCATAGAAACAAGTCTCTGTACTTCTGTTCTTATTTCAGACTTTCAGTTGGGATTCGTTCATGCTGGATGTCCACCCGAAGGAACAATGCTCGGCTCTAAGGTAGGCCAGATTATGATGTAGTCAGGGGGAAAAAATGACTGCATGTCATTTTTTTTGTCATTTTTGTTGCTTTTTCCGACTTTTTTTGTGACTTTCTCAGACGTTTTTGTGATTTTTATTTATTTTTTATTTTATTAATTTGTTGTTTTTGCAACGTTTTGTTGGTTTTTTTCATTCTTTTCGACTTTTGTCACACTTTGGTCAACATAAAGCCCTAAAAAGTCACCAAGTAGTTCCGTAGCCATCATAGAGTTTAGCAAATCAAAGTTTAGCAAATCACAGTCTGAAAACTGTTTCCTGTCTGTTTGGTTTGGCGAACAACGAGGGCCAAAATTTATTGTGAACCTACAGTGAAACACGGGCCGAATCATAGTCTGCGACGAAACCTGGCCTCCCGGCCTTGAGTTTGATACGTGTGGTCTAGACCCTACTCTATAATTGACAGAGCAAGCATTTGGTGCAACGGCAATGAAAAAAAAAACTTAACAGGCACCTAGTCCACTACTTCCCAGTGCCCCGAAACTCAAACTGCATCATTCACTTCCACACACATACTAAACAGATCTTCCAGTTGTGTTCTCCATATTTGGGCAAAATAAGGTGCATTGCTCTGCCTTCTTTAGTATAAAATATGAAAGCTCAGAGTAGCACTAAAACGTACTTCTTGCAGCGTGTGTGTTAGCGCCATCCTGTGGTGTTCAAAGGACGAGTTGGAAATAACAGATCCACATTTAATTTTTGTTTTTAATGTAGCGCACTCATTTAGAACAGCAAACAGTCAGTTTCACCAGAACTCCTTTAGTATGTGTCCTATAACACCTTTTTTATGGACATCCTGCAGCCAATCGGAATCGAATCGGAATTCACCCAGACCATGGTATAATAAAATGAACTGTGAGCTGGGAGGAAAAGTAAAGTCATGGATGAGATGTAATGCAGCTGGTATAGAAGATGCTGCTATAGAAGATGGAATAGAATACAATTGATATAATCTCACCAGTGCCATTTTGGATGCCCGTTTTCCAAAAATCACATTTAAAATGTATTTTCTTATACACAGTGTGACTCACTTGATTCATCAGCTCAAAGGCCTCGATAGCCAGCACTGCAAACACCGTTCACCATTTGCTCTCACTTCGATGCCATGTAAATAAAATATTTAGAATTAGACTGGGTTATTGAGGTAGTCAATGGGCTGAAATCTCTTCAAATTCCAAACAAAAATATATAAAACAAAAGCAAAATATATTAAAAGAAAACTGACGGGGCACCATGGACGCTTACCTGGTTGAGCTTGTACCACATATACCAAGGCTCAGTCCACAAACAAAAAACTAGGACAGATGTTTGATGGATAATGTACTTTTTGGAGGTCTTTATTACCTGCCTTGTGAACTTCAGAATCCGATTTATTGGCCAAGTATACTTGCATACAAAAGGAATTTGACTTTTGTAGGTGGTAGCTCTCTTCTCTCACCTCCTCTTCTCACAGAAGAACCAAACGACCAAAACGCGAGAGGGGGAGAGATTCGGCTGGAAGTGCTCGGGGACCAGAACCCTCCTGGAGAAAACCCTCTGGAGCAGGGACATCTTTAGTCTTTATGGCCAGTCTGTAGGTTTTATTACACTCCAGTCTTCCTACGTCTATTTTTTAGTCCAAAGAAAACTCAATATACAGTACAGGCCAAAAGTTTGGACACACCTTCTCATTCAATGTGTTTGTTTATTTTCATGACTATTTACATTGTAGATTCTCACTGAAGGCATCAAAACTTTGAATGAACACATGGAATTATGTACTTAACAAAAATGTGTGAAATAACTGAAAACATGTCTTATATTTTAGATTCTTTAAAGTAGCCACCCTTTGCTTTTTTTGATAACTCTGCAAACCCTTGGTGTTCTCTCAATGAGCTTCATGAGGTCACCTGAAATGGTTTTCACTTCACAGGTGTGCCTTGTCAGGGTTAATTAGTGGAATTTTTTTCCCTTATTAATAAAAAAGCAAAGGGTGGCTTCTTTGAAGAATCTAAAATGGAGATAGTATCTTGAGGCCACGAGATAGTATCTTGAGGCCTCGAGATAGTATATTGAGGCCACGAGATAGTATCTTGAGTAGCTTTAGGGAAGGGTTATGTTTATTGTATTTAGCAGACACTTTTGTCCAAAGCGACAAAATATGAATCTACAATAGTTAAAATGAAGAGTCAACAGTTTTAAAAAGTTGCTAAGCCAATATTAAGCAACATAGTAATAATAATAATAATGGCAAAACAATATCAATAATAACATAAAAATAAACAAATACCATAAATAAACAAATCATAACTCTAAGAATTAATTATTTAAGTGTAAGATCAACAGATCAGTCTTTAGACCCCTCTTGAAGGATCCAGAACAATCACATGAACGCTGAACACTAGGCAACTCATATCATAGAATGCACGCTTATTTTAAGAGGACTGTCTGCAGGGAATGTGTCTGACCAATCACGGTGGGTGTGGGCCGCCTGGGCCAAAAATGCCAGGGCCGATTTTTTTGTCCCAGTCCAGCCCTGAATTACCGTATAATACAGGAGAAGCTCTCAGGCAGTTTGGAGTTTTGGACGCTTCCATGCTATTCGCGGCGCTTCAGCATGCAGTTCCCGGCGTTTCCGTTGCGTGGCGTTTTCTACGTTTTTACACACCAGAAACGTGTCTGACGCGGCGCTGCTGCTGCTACCTTGTCTGTACACATGGATGTTTGCCATAAACATAAATATATACTTATTTCATTACAGCAAAGACAACGTCGGCAGTATTACAGAATATTTTGTTGAAACTGAAAGAATTATTCTTTCTTTCTTTCTTTCTTTCTTTCTTGCCTTTTTGAGGGGCTTAACATTCAAAAACTCACCAAAATTGGCGGTCGCATCAATCCTGGTGAAAATGTACATATTTTAAGGGTTTCGGGAATAGGCGCGCAAAAATGGCTCGCTAGCGCCCTCTACAAAATTAAACAAATTGAGCCCCTGCAGTACGTTTAATGTAACGTGGCCCGCCCCCTATGCTTTAGCCACACCCCTTTTCACAGCTAATGAACTGTATGACGTAGAGTCTTGTCTGAGGTATCATTGAACTCAGCAGAGAGTTACCTTTTCATTGGTGACGATTTGCAATGTCTGACTGCGCGCAAATGCACGGTCGCAACGAGCGGCGTCCGCGAGTAACCCCGACGAGCGCAGAGGCGCGAGGGCCCGTCCATCGCTGCTTGCAGCTTTAATTTGAAATTGAATTTATTAGTGTTTAACTTGTTAAACTTTCAAATTATGCTATTTTATTCTAATTATTCAAGCTGAGCCATTCAAATGTAAATAATTCAAATTCACTATCAAGTAAAACATATTTCTGGCCATATGATCTAGAAATAATATTTTAGCCCCACTGCAGTGCATTTCTTAGAGTACATGTGCATGCATCGTACAGAAATGTTCCAGCTTACCTGTGACGAGGAGCAGAATGATGAAACCTGCAAACATCATGACTCTAAGAGGTCTGAACAGTTAATGAGCATATATATATATATATATAAATTCATGACTATTTACATTGTAGATTGTCACTGAAGGCATCAAAACTATGAATGAACACATTGAATTATTTACTTAACAAAAAAGTGTGAAATAACTGAAAACATGTCTTATATGTGTTAATTAGTGGACTTTTTTTCCCTTATTAATGGGGTTGGGACCATCAGTTATGTTGTGCAGAAGTCAGGTTAATACACAGCCGACAGCCCTATTGGACAACTGTTAGAATTCATATAATGGCAAGAACCCATCAACTAAGTAAAGAGAAACGAGTGGCCATCATTACTTTAACAAATCAAGGTCAGTCAGTCCAGAAAATTGCGAATGTATGTATGTATGTACTTTGAATGTATTCCCAAGTGCAGTCGCAAAAACCATCAAGCGCTACAACGAAACTGGCTCATATGAGGACCGCCCCAGGAAAGGAAGACCAAGAGTCACCTCTGCTGCTGAGGATAAGTTCATCCGAGTCACCAGCCTCAGAAATCACAAGTTAACAGCAGCTCAGATTAGAGACCAGATGAATGCCACACAGAGTTCTAGCAGCAGACACATCTCTAGAATAAATGTTAAGAAGAGACTGCACGAATCAGGCCTTCATGGTCAAATAGCTGCTAGGAAACCACTGCTAAGGAGAGGCAACAAGCAGAAGAGATTTGTTTTGGACAAGAAAAACAAGACATTAGACCAGTGGAAATCTGTGCTTTGGTCTGATGAGTTCAAATTTGAGATCTTTGGTTCCAACCGCTGTGTCTTTGTGCGATGCAGAAAAGGTGAACGGATGGATTCAACATGCCTGGTTCCCACCGTGAAGCATGGAGGAGGAGGTGTGATGGTGTGGGGGTGCTTTGCTGGTGACACTGTTGGGGATTTATTCTAAATTGAAGGCATACTGAACCAGCATGGCTACCACAGCATCCTGCAGCGACATGCCATCCCATCCGGTTTGCATTTAGTTGGACCATCATTTATTTTTCAACAGGACAATGACCCCAAACACACCTCCAGGCTGTGTAAGGGCTATTTGACCAAGAAGGAGAGTGATGGAGTGCTGCGCCAGATGACCTGGCCTCCACAGTCACCGGACCTGAACCCAATCAAGATGGTTTGGGGTGAGCTGGACCGCAGAGTGAAGGCAAAAGGGCCAACAAGTGCTAAGCATCTCTGGGAACTCCTTCAAGACTGTTGGAAAACCATTTCAGGTGACTACCTCTTGAAGCTCATCAAGAGAATGCCAAGAGTGTGCAAAGCAGTAATCAGAGCAAAGGGTGGCGACTTTGAAAAAACTAGAATATAAGACATGTTTTCAGTTATTTCACACTTTTTTGTTAAGTACATAATTCCATATTATATGTTCATTCATAGTTTTGATGCCTTCAGTGAGAATCTACAATGTAAATAGTCATGAAAATAAAGAAACACATTGAATGAGAAGGTGTGTCCAAACTTTTGGCCTGTACTGTATATATATATATATATATATATATATATATATATATATATATAATATATTTTTTATAAAAATTAAAATAAAATATATGAAAATTATTATTTACAAATAAAAACAAAATGGGTACTATTAATCATTTATTAATGTGTTACATTAAATGCATAAAGAAAGTATAGACCACTACAAATCTAAACGGGTCCCTCTAAACTTCACTCATAAACAAG
The DNA here is from genome assembly GCF_010015445.1 of Perca fluviatilis. Taxonomy (NCBI): domain Eukaryota; kingdom Metazoa; phylum Chordata; class Actinopteri; order Perciformes; family Percidae; genus Perca; species Perca fluviatilis. The sequence continues at coordinate 29,150,181 of NC_053125.1, read as the reverse complement.
GGCCCATGAACTGGATAACTGCAGAGATCTACAGCTGAGGTGGGAGACTCTGTCATAGACACAATAGTGTATACTGCACAAGTTGGCTTTATGGAAGAGTGCAAGAAGAAAGATTTAAAATATCATAAAATTAATTCAAAGCACCTGGAACACACCAACATGTAGGATGTGTGGTAAGCAAAATCAACTTTTGACAATGCAACGTTTTTGAAAAGCAACACACTCATCACCTGACGCACCATCCCCACTAAACATGTAGCATCAGGTTTGGCTGCTTCTTCAAGAAGGAAGATGGTTAAATGATGGAAGATGGATGGAGCCAAATACAGAATTCTGAAGAAAAGATGGAGTCTGCAAAAACCTGAACTGGGACGAGATTTTTTCAACAAACAATGATCAAAACATAAAGCAAAATCTACAATGGAATGGTTCACAAAAAACATATCCAGGTGTTAGAATGCAAGTCAAAGTCCAGACCTGAATCAATCGAGAATTGTGAAAAACGAAAATGTTCACAACGCTCTCCATCCAACCTCACTGAGCTCGAGCTGTTTTGCAAGGGGAATGGGCAAAAATGTAGTTCTCGATGTACTAGAATACCCGACTACAGCTGTAACGCAAAAGGTGGCGCTACAAAGTATTAACTTGGAATAATTTTGATCAATATTTATTTTTATTTGTTAAAAGTTTGAATATCAATTTTGTCACTCATTGTGATTTGATTTCAAAAATTATATATATTGGAAATTGGCAAAGAAAGTAGGGGAATAAGCACTGTGTATATATATATATATATATATATGAAAGTAAATCAAATATAAGCTACTAAGGTACATTTTCTTTGACATGTTTCTAAACATGTATTTCTTTGTGACTGCATGCACAAGTTACATTTGTAATAACTTACCTAAAATGTTACACTAGACCTACATTTAAAATAATCATATTCTACTGTAAAGAAAAGAGAGAACTAAATATTTAATGGACCAGCACACTGGGTAAGTTATCAGAATATGTGACACCACTGTAACTGCTAAATAAAGGAGTTAAACTTTAACACGTTGTTTGGGGTAGTTATGTCATCCCTTCACACTAATCTGGACACGTTTTCTTATTTATTGTCATCACAGAGCCTCAGAGGTCCACACGGCCACACACACACACCACGCACGCACAGCCACACATACGCACGCACGCACGCCCACACAATCTGTTTGTGAGAACGGTCTTTAGAGACAAACTTCATATGAGAAAATGGCTTAACTTTAAACTTTTTGTTTACATTGTGGTTTCAGTTATTGCTTTTTTCATGTCAAAATATTCATTTAGTTTTCTCTCTCTCTTTACTTCATGTTATGGTTCGGTGCCTCTTTTTGAAGCTGAATGTATCTGCTTTAATGCAACTAAACACAGATATCTCAGCCCCTCATTGCATGTGAGAGGAAACCACAACACTGACAGCCACGGTTACAGAGGAAGGAGGAGGATGTGACCATGAACTGATCAAATTGTAGCTCTCATCAACACCTAGGTATCATTGCACCATTGTTAGGATGGAGAAAATATCTCTACTGTGGCTGCTCTGTAAGTATCATCATGGGTGGGTTTCTGTCTGGGCTGCAATGTAGCAATAATGACTAGAATACTGTCATTTATTTCAATTATTTGCAGTTTGGTTTTTACATGACTTTCGAGGCTGTGTGTATAGACAAAGTCTGCAGTTTCTAGTTTCCAGAACATATTAAATTACATTAGTTCATGAAAATATTACTTTGAGACGATCGGATAATGTTCTGGCCGCATTTTTTAATGTGTGTTGATTCCTTAAGGGGAAATTCCACCATCATCAGGTTCAGTTTACTGGTCCTTTACTGGTCATCATTCGCATGTGAAAACAGTGGTGAAATGCTCTATAGGAAACATAGTAAACAGTGTTTTGGGAGTATGACTGAAAGGTGACTCCATTTCATCCGTTTTGACTCTCTTGTGTTTTGTGAGTGACTTCAAGCCCATTTTATCACTGGAGTCTCGTAGCACTTTTGACAAAATAATAATTTCCTATAAATGACAACATGTCTCTGTGCTTTAGATATTTTCGAAACATGGTGCACATGGTACACACTTTTATGCAGCATCGGTTCCCAGCAGAACAAGAACTAACATCCGCTTGTGTTCACTACGCTGCAGTTTATTTAGCTTTCTCTGATGTCTTGTTGCAGGTAACACCTCAAACTAACCTGAGTTTCATTTCTTTTTAGTTCTCACCTCGATGCTAAGATGCACAACAAACCAAGGTTAGTTTCAATTCTTCTATCACATCTGATAGAACAGCTAACCCTCTTTCACACATGGTTCCCGGTATAATACTGGGATAGCCTCGCATTATCACAGCGCTGTGCTGCAGTCAGGCCTGGCTACACCACAGATACATTCTGGGATAGGAGAGAAAAAGAAACGCTCCGGGTTGTTTGCATTTTCTTTAAACCAATTACAATCGTCTTGGGCGGCGCCAGTGCTTGAAGTGGGGAAAAAAAGGTGCCGGTACTTTCTTATATTGGCAAATCATTATGACATTTGAGAATTCTACAGTGAAAAGCAAAACTTGGGGATATTGCTGGTACAACAATGTATTGTTATTTATTAACAACATAAATGTATGTATTTATTACAAGTTGTGTGTGTGTGTGTGTGTGTGTGTGTGTGTGTGTGTGTGTGTGTGTGTGTGTGTGTGTTTCTCTTGACAGCTTTAGTCCCCTCTCTGTCTGGCCAGCAGGTGACAGAATGCTGTTACATGTTTTGCAGCCCAGTTTGTTATCTTTAAAAACGAGCCAGCTCTTCGTGGAGCAAAAATACATCACGTTGTTCCTTGACCAACAGTCAGGCCATCCATGTGTTTCGTTACTCACGTTATTGTTGACGTCGGTGTCATTGACTAAGGTAACGTTAAGGTTGGTAGCTGCAGACTCCTCATTAACGCTAGCTGTTCCGCTCACATCAAAGTTAACGTTAGTTTGAAGCTCATGAATCGTACCTGATGTTTCTGGTTGGACTTGGACCTCTGTTTACGTGTCTGGCTCTAGCACACGGGTTCTTTTTTCTGAAACCAGGCTAACACGTTTTCAGCAGTGAAAAATCTGTTACGGTCAGGCTGCAGGCATATAAGACAGCTTTTCCGAACTGAGGTAAGTCTCGTAGTGCCCTCTGGATAGTGCAGTTTATGTAATGTTAGGGTCATTCTCTCTGACACTGACGCTTTCTCTGTCAGTGGTAGAGTACCGGCGTGCGAAAAGTAGCGGTACGCAAGAAAAACCGGGCCACTTTGAGCACTGGGCGACGCAGCGATGGTGGCTAGCTCCTTGAATCAGAAACATGCATTCAATCAGCAGAGTCTTGTGATTGGTTTGCTCGCACCATGTGAAAGTGTCTTTCGTCAGACCGACTGCAATGTTACTGCTTGCATTCCCAAAACAGCTTTACAGGCATTCTTCCTGGAATGTTGCCAGGCCTTGAGGTGGGAAATTGGCGGCAGATATTTCCCTGAATATTGTTTCCTGCTCCCATTTACAAATGACCCCATGCAGGATATGTTCCCGAACACTTCAGGGATAGACTTCACATGGTAAAAGGGGCTTTCTTACTTCTACGTACAGTACAAGCCAAACGTTTGGACACACCTTCTTATTCAATGCGTTTCCTTTTATTTCCATGACTATTTACATTGTAGATTCTCACTGAAGGCATCAAAACTATGAATGAACACATATGGAATTATGTACTTAACAAAAAAGTGTGAAATAAGTGAAAACATGTCTTATATTTTAGATTCTTCAAAGTAGCCACCCTTTGCTTTTTTATTAATAAGGGAAATAATTCCACTAATTAACCCTGACAAAGCACACCTGTGAAGGTAAAACCATTTCAGGTGACTACCTCATGAAGCTCATTGAGAGAACACCAAGGGTTTGCAGCGCTATCAAAAAAAGCAAAGGGTGGCTACTTTGAAGAATCTAAAATATAAGACATGTTTTCACTTATTTCACACTTTTTTGTTAAGTACACAATAAACATAATAAACCTTTGGCCTGTACTGTATACTACAAGTGTTCAAATTTAGATTTTTTTTTTATCCTGCCAGAGGCCTCATTTATCATGTGTAGAACACATTGTGAATGTGTGAAGAATGATATCTATCAAACAGGCACACACACACACAGACAAAAATCTCGCCTGTTAGACATCCTGCTGCTCGTATCCAATCATTCAAGGGGATGTTAAGTTCAATTTAAAAAAAAAACGTGAAAACTCATCAATTTATTTTTTAACCACCGCATCGTGTCGACCCCTCCCCACCTAGCCTCTCTGACTGTAACTCCCAGCAGCTCCCAGTTCTTCAGCTGGACGTTTGTGTCTCTGAGCTGCGAGGAGGACGACAGCGCTGCTGGATGGACTCTGAGGAGGAACACCACCAAAGAACAAATGATGACTCAGTGCGACCACTGGGGAAGATCTGATGGGTCTTCCTGTGTCATCAGCCACATCTTCCCATTGGACAGTGGAGTTTACTGGTGCGAGTCCAGAGAGGGAGCAACCAGTAACATCATCAACATCACTGTCACTGGTAAGATCAGACAATTAATCCATCTATGAGTCTGTCTTTTTATTTCTAAACGCAACCACTCACTGTGTAGGCTGAAATGTTCACTGCACAGCAGGGAACTAAACAGTAACACTATTCTTCTATTCACACCTATAGTTCGGTGGACTCAGTGCGATTCAGGGCTGAAGTTGCAGCATTTTTCATTTGGTTCGGTTTGCTCTCAAACCGCAGCCTGGTTGACACCAGACCCTTCTCAGTTATAACTGGTGTTAAACACTTTAAACACATGTCATGCGGTCACTTGTTTATTGAACAGAATATCCGCAACTCGCCGACACTTCTGGTCTCACAAATAATGGAGACCACATTTATAACGTCTCACGTTTCCTGGTTCTGCTTTAGAGTTTGTAATATTTTATAAGAAGGCAAACTATGAACAGCTGACGGACAGCGAGGGAAAGAGAGAGAGAGAGAGATGATGACGTCACACAGACTGATGATGTCACACAGATGACCAGCGACGTGTGCTCAGAACAGATTATGGATCTGAAAGTTATCGTACCTTAAATCATATAGAAGTCTGTAAATTGTGTGCAAGGTTGAAACTGCAGGCTAGTAAATGCTTTGTAAATGTTTTTGGTTCACTTCCTGTATTTGGGTCGGACCGCATTTCTCACCTGAAGTGAACCGAACTCTAGTTCACTTGGAAGGGAACCGAGACCCCCGTCATTAAGTTTGTTTGTTTGATCCGCAACAGAGTTCGATTGAGCTCTCACACCGCCCCAAACCAACCGGACTATCCAACCCAACTCTTCAGGGTTTTTTTTAAATGGCGTGTTTGGTGAGGGTGGCCTGAGCAGACCCTCCTTCCGGCTTTGGAGGGTCTGAATAACTAGTGTAAGCAACCTTAAATCTTTGTGGAGTAAAATATGTCACGTTTGTCCTGCAGGTGGTGCCAATGTAAAAGGTCATGTTGTTAGCTGTGATGGCAGTCCAAAGACACATTCTTGTTAAGCATTTTTTATTATTCATGTAACCCCTGGACTCAGAGTGACTCAGGTATGATGCAGACTGTGTGTAACGCACAAAGCATCTCTGTACTCTGTACTATTCAGAGAACAGGAACAACAGGTCTCTGTGATATGATGATGCTTGACCCTAAAGTTAGAGTAAGGAATAGCTCTCACAGCTATCCTCACTCATTCAAGCATACATGCACTTGATGTACATGCGTTGCTGTGAGTGTGTGTTGCGGATGATTGAATAAACCCATAACAATGTTGTGCTTGTTTCTGTTCCTAAAAATGTTTATTTTCCACAGCCATCTGACCTCTGCACACAGGCCAGGGGAGGAGGTTGTGAGTCCTAACTCACTTGGCACAGCGTGTGGTTTAGGCGATGATTTGGTGTGATTTGTGTTGATGATGATGGTGACGGTGATGACGATGTCTACGCCGCTGATGTTGATAATTGTGTTGTGATGGCAAAGATGTTGATCCTGTCTTCAACATGTGTGGTCACTATGAGGTTGCTTACTAATGACGTTGAAGTTGATCAAGACTTGGCATCACAGAGCTCAATCCAAGGCTTTTTTTTCTGTGTTGAGGTGGACCAGTGATCCTGGAGAGTCCTGTCCTCCCTGTGATGGAGGGACATGATGTCACTCTGCACTGTAAAACAAAGACGTCCTCCAACCTCCCAGCAGCTTTCTACAGAGATGGCTCCTTCATCAGGACTGAGCCTGCAAGTCACATGAACATCCGCGGGGCTTCCAGGTCTGATGAAGGCCTCTACAAGTGCAGCATCAGCGGTGTTGGAGAGTCTCCACCCAGCTGGGTCTCCGTCACAGGTGAGGAGGTTACCTTTGTACGGTGGCCGACAGGGGCAAACGCACCGCAACTTAATGAAACACATGCAAAAGTCACGCAAAAGACAAAATGCAAGCAAATTAAGAAATCATAAATTTGACTACACATGCGCAGCATTTAGCAAACGCGCTGCAAATACACACAACACAACCAAATACACAAACGCGCTACAAATACAGAAACGATGCAAAAAGAAAAGCACATGAACCCCGAAAACAAATGCAACAAAAAAAATTCTTAATTTGCTTTTGTTTTGTCTATATGCGTGTGTTTCATTAAGTTCCGTTGTGCGTTGCGAGTTAATTCATCAAGATTTTCACCAAGTGTGGTTCTCTCTACAGGTAAACCCACGACCACGGCCCCTCCCCCTGGCACAGACCTGCCCCCGTCCTCAGTGCCCCCCACATCAGAGCCCCCGACCTCAGACCACCACTACCTTGTGTTCAGACTGGTCTGCCACCTGGTGGTATTCTGTCCGTATTGCATCTCCACTTTCATCATGGTGTCTTTATATCGACGCAGGCCCACAGGTACATTTTGCATCTTTTAATACTGTTTATAACATGTTAGTCTGGATCAAAAACAAGTACATTTCCAGCGTGTTGCCGTTCTCAAAATCGCGTCGATACGGGAAGCAACCATAAACTTCGAGCTACCAAGCTACACACTGAAAATGTCAAGTTTTGAAGAAATTTGGGACGGTGCGACAAGGCAAGCCTGCTTGGTTCTTTCAGGGAATGATTGTAAAGATTTAAAAAGAAAGTTTATGGCAGCTCCTCTCTAACTGGGACATTTTGGGACCGATTGGTGGGATTGCTGTGGACGAGGTACTCACAGTGAGACACTGGTAAGAGCTAATGAGGTTTAACCATGTTTCAGCTATTTTAAATAGCTCACGTTACTGTATTGTGTCAACAGTTAACTTCATTTATTATTGTATGTGGCGTTTTCTTTTGCGGAGTGAAAATGTTCCAACAAAACAAGATCCTTCCCGAAACTATTTAGCAGAGCCACCGTCGCTGCGTCCGGAGCTTAGCGCCGCCCAAAGCGATTGTGATTGGTTTAAAGAAATGCAAACAACCCAGAGCATTTGTGGTGTAGCCAGACCTTCTTCCCACAGCGCTGTGAATATAGAGCTGGTAATGTAAAACTAATAAAATGTATATTGACTGTTCTGACAGGAAATGACCTACCTGTCTTCATGGCAACAGCCCCATCCAACCGAGCTGAAGAGAGCTTGACTGAGGACTGTGATGAGATTGTGGCAGTCAGCACCGTGCATCACATCTGACCTGAACAGATCGGAGACAGAGTTTAACGTTATATCAGTTGGATGAAATAATCTGTCATTTGAATCGCTCCTTTACTGCAAAACCACATCCGTCTTTGTAAATCTGAAAATTTTCAATAAAGCTTTATTTGTTTTAGTAGTTTTTCCTTATGTCCTTCCTGTTCAAGAGTCACTGCAGATTAATATGTAGATACTTGTACTTATTGGATTGTTTTAGTGAGACATCCTCTGCCTATCTTTAAAGAAAACGTTACAGCAGTGTGGCAGAGGCAGTGTGAAAATGAAAAGAGGGGTCGTCATTACTTTTAATTACAAAAATAGGGTAAAGGCAGAAGAGTGTTAATGGGGCAGAGACAGAAGACACATATTAATTATGACAAGGCTGAGACTAGGACACTGTGGACTTGCATGTGATTTGGCAAAGATGCAAGCAGATGAACTCTGTAGAACCTGCAACAAACTGTTAAACATATCGCCAATACAAGAAGCAAAGAGATGCGGTATCATACATAGGAATACAGAACATGACATTGAGATCCTACTAAATCCCCCTGAATATCAATTTGAGATAGTGGAAGCCGTCATGGATTATATCTCTGCAACAGGACTGCTTCACTGAATTTGACAATACTTTCGAGTGTTACCTAAACTGTCCTGTGAGAGGCAGCAAATAGCCGCAAGGCTTCAAGTCTGCCGGAAAGCCAGCAAGAAGAAGGCAGTGTTGCCAAGTCCGCTTATTATAAGCGACTTTGGGCTTGTTTTTCTGTAAAGTCGCTTACAAATATTGATATTTGCGGGTCGCGGTTTTTTTGGGCTTCTAAAGTGTAGTTGCTTATTTGGGCGCCAACGAGTACTAGCCAATCAGAGGCAGAGCAGGCAATCTGTTTTTTTTCTGTTTAGGAAAACGTCAGTGAGTGATGAGAAAGATAATGGTGGTGTTATTCTTCATATATATGAGGCTAAAGTGTTACGAGTCTTAAGAAAAATGTTTTAGACCAAGCCTCATCCTCACCTGTTCAAATGGTTTTGACTGGAATGGTTTTTAAACCAGTTTAGTTTATTGAAGTCTTTTCTAACTCACTCATTTGTTTATCAGAGCAGGAGCCACTTTAATTGCTGCAACCTAAAATTATCAATAATTTCTCCTGTTTCTGGATTATAGTTTGTTGGCCCCATACATAGGCTAGTTATTTAAAAATGGGATCTTCTGCAGTCCCTGCAATAATAAATAACGAATGTGTCAATTCAGGATATTTATTTGTGTGTGCAAATTTTAATTAGGCTATTAGAGGTTTACTGTGTATATAATGTACTTGGTACATCAGTCTATATTTGATATCCCATCAGTTTTCTAATGTTGAATAATGTTAAAAGGTGGTTTAACTCCCTCTTGTAGTCATTGTCCTGAAGCTCAGAAGGGAGAAAAATAAAACTACCGTGTGTACAGTTTTGCAAAACTGCGCACAGTTTACCAATCTCTCCACATGCATGTAAATTGACAATCTGTACCCACAGTTTAAAATCCGTCCCCACGGATTGTAAAACCGTGCAAACAGTTTATTTATTTTTCTTCCCGGAACCTATGGGGGCTCCGTAGAAAAAGTTGCTTATTTTGGGCTGGTTTTCACCATTGAAGTTTTCACAAGCATGGTTGCTTATTTTTCTCGCGAGATCTGTCAAAACTGAAAGCAGGAAGCAGTCAAGCACCCACCCCACGTGGAGCCGGCTGCACATGTCATCGAAACATAGAGTAAGACGTTTAAAGAATCTTGTTATATACTATCAGCACACTTGAATCAAATTAACATGTGCACGAGAGCATACGGTAGCGGTAGGTAGTAGTATGGCATGATAAACGTGAATTATCAGATCCGGAAGTGGGCCGGCTAACGTTAGCTAGCTAAATGCCGGTTCAACCCAGTTCTGTGCTGTAATAATGGCTGTGTGGCCATAATTCGTAATTTGTATTATCTTATAATACATCCGATGGTTGTTTGGTTTAATTTAAAGCCTGTAAGCATGTCAATTGTGTTTAAAAACCTTGGCCATGTTGACGCTTGCGCGTTATGCCTGTGATGACGTCGGTACGTCTAGCGGATCCGATCTAGCATCTATCGCATGATTTTTTGTGGGTCTCATTATCTGAGAGAGTCTGTTTTGATGAATGAGTACAGTAAAGGTGGCCTCAGTTTTCTAGACTTTACCACCTTAAATAACACTTTCAAAATGAATTGGATTAAACGTTACTTAAAGTGTCCAACCTCCTTATTTTCCTAAGTTGGTGGACTCCAGTTTTTGTTGGTATACACCTATAATGTTGACAATTCATCTTAAACTTTCTTCATTTCATAAACAAATGCTGCTGGCTTGGTCTTTGACTTACAAGCATCATTTCACTCCTCATAGGTTTTTATATTTGGAACAACAGATATATTTTGTAAAAAAACAAGTCTATTTTCTTTCAGCAGTGGTTTGACAAAAACACATTGCTTCTAAGTCAGTTACTCAACCAGTGTGGTCAGCTTTATAACTATGTTGAGTTTATTCATCACTACGGCATCCCTGTCTCTCTGAAGGAGTTCTGTATTGTTTTTGATGCAATACCTTTAGCTGTCGTTGCACTCTTTAAAGGGTTCAACGCTCCGGTTGTCCTCGGGTCAAATCTGACCCATTTTCAAAAAGTTTCTATAACAGAACTTTGGTTTTCTTTCAACCAAATTGTCAAAAAAAAGAAGTAATTTCATTAAACTTGGGTGTTTTAGTCACTCCTATAGCACTTGAAGAACAATGGATAAATGAACGTTGAAAAATGTGACAAAAATGTCAGAAAAGGGGGGGGGGCAAGGGGGGAATCGACAAAAACATTGGATAATGTGACAAAAACGTCGAGGGGAAAGCAACAAAAGTGTCGAAATAGACGACCAAATTTTCTGTTTTTATTTTGACCCAGAAAAACAAAAAGTTGCATGGTCGACAGGAAAATAACACAAGGGTCAATGGAGTTGGTGATCACCCTATACTGTTAAATGTGAAAGAAACAACTGTTGGGAATATTTGTTTTTCACTAAAGTAAGAATAAGGCAACTCGTCAACTCTTCCAACAATACGTTAAGAGTACACCTGCTGCTTAGGGCGTTTTCACACATACCTCGTTTGGTCCGGACTTTCAGACTTTTTACTTTGATCCGAACCAAAATTCAAGGTGTGAAACCTCCCCCGGACCACGGTCCCGATCAAAAGACCAAATTTTGGTCCGATAAAAAGAGGTGGTCTCGGTCCGGACCAAACTGAACCATGGTCCGGTTCGTTGATAGTGTGAAAGCATTTTTTGGATGGTTCGGACTTTCAGACCAAATACAGGATGCTCTGGCAGGCTCTCTCTCGTGTTACAAGACCGGGAGCTCCCTTAAGGAACAGCTCGGTGCTTAGTGAGAGAGAGAGAGGACTGTAAACGCGCCAAAGAAGACAGCTGTCGGCTATCAGAGCAGAGAATACATCAGCAGTTTATTTGTTAAGTGGTAGTAAATAAATGTACAGTGTGGTTTCAGTTTGTCTCTGAATAAATGCTCCAGAAAGAAAGTTCCCCGTTATCTTGCATCTCAACATCACAACAAAAGGGGAGAGCAGCAGTCAGTTGAAAAAATCTCGCACAAGAGAGGGACGGGGATGCCCGCCTACAAACCAATCAATTATAATTATCTGGAGACGCAGCTCACGTATGTGATGACGGCAGGACGTAGTTTTGTCACGTAGAGATCTTTAGTGCGCTTGCAAAACTGCAGTGTGAAACCAAAACTTACCGGATCAAATGTATACAATGTAACAAAAACATGAACCTTGGTCCGGACCTTGGTTCGGACTTTCATGTGTGAAAACGCCCTTAATCGTTCTGGTCATCATATGTTGAAGAGATTTGTTGGGAAAAGGTTTAGCTATTGGCACACACATTTTTTCTTAACCAACAAAGTTAAAGAGATCTCTTTCAAAGAGAGCAGTTGTTCACTGGGCTATGTCACATGGGAGTATAGAACATGACATTGTGATCCTTACTAAATCCCCCTGAATATCAATTAGAGATAGTGGAAGCCATCATGGATTATATCTCTGCAACAGGACTACTCCACTGAATTTGACAATACTTTCCAATGTTACTTAAACTGTCCTGTGGAGTGGCAGCAAATAGCCACAAGGCTTCAAGTCTGCCAGAAAGCCAGCAAGAAGAAGGGGGAAAAAATAAATAAAGAGTAAGACGTTTAAAGAATTGTAATGTGGATATAACGTTATTAACGTCTCCCAAACAGCCGGGGCTATCGGCTAAAGTTAGCAACGTTAGCTAGCTAACGTTAGCCGATAGCGAGTTGCACGACATAATGATTACATCTCTGGTTCTGTTTATACATCCATTGTTTATTTAGACAAGCATTAAACGGTGAAAACACAATGTTTAACGTTAGTGAATATTTTAGACTATGAACGGCGAGTTCTCCACGTATACTAGTTTCTATATCCACAAGAAACAAGCTCATGGACGCGCTGCCTTGCTACGACAACTCAAACAAACTAGTCGCTAGTGCACATGTCCATCGGCATGTCATGGGCCAGTCAAAGATCCTGCCAGCCTGTCTAACCCTTTCTCCTCTGTATTTTCTCCCTCTCTTTCAGCACACTGAAAACTCCCTGTAACGAGACAGCAGCCTGATTCGGTTTTGCCAGCCTTTCCCTGTTCCTTGTTTTTAATCAACCAAACATCAAGCTTCCCAATCTATCTATACTCTGTCATTGTTTGCTGACCGCCAAAAAACCTCAAAGAAAAAGAAGAGAGCACCAACAGCAAACTCTCCTTTCAACCATTGAAATGCACGGGTCCTTACTTATGGCCACTATATGGCTAGGATATGGATATATGGAGTCTACTGATGCTGTTTGGAGCAAAGGTGAGCTCAGCAGGAGAATGATCTTGAAATATGTTGTCATCTAATGACCACTAAGGTTTATATAAAAGAGACTTCAGATACAGTATTAGGGGACCACTAAGGTTTATATAAAAGAGACTTCAGATACAGTATTAGGGGACCACTAAGGCCTATATAAAAGAGACTTCTGATACAGTATTAGGGGACCACTAAGGTTTATATAAAAGAGACTTCAGATACAGTATTAGGGGACCACTAAGGTTTATATAAAAGAGACTTCAGATACAGTATTAGGGGACCACTAAGGCCTATATAAAAGAGACTTCTGATACAGTATTAGGGGACCACTAAGGTTTATATAAAAGAGACTTCAGATACAGTATTAGGGGACCACTAAGGTCTATATAAAAGAGACTTCAGATACAGTATTAGGGGACCACTAAGGCCTATATAAAAGAGACTTCAGATACAGTATTAGGGGACCACTAAGGACTATATAAAAGAGACTTCAGATACAGTATTAGGGGACCACTAAGGTCTATATAAAAGAGACTTCAGATACAGTATTAGAGGACCACTAAGGCCTATATAAAAGAAACTTCAGATACAGTATTAGGGGACCACTAAGGTCTATATAAAAGAGACTTCAGATACAGTATTAGGGGACCACTAAGGTCTATATAAAAGAGACTTCAGATACAGTATTAGGGGACCACTAAGGTCTATATAAAAGAGACTTCAGATACAGTATTAGGGGACCACTAAGGTCTATATAAAAGAGACTTCAGATACAGTATTAGGGGACCACTAAGGTCTATATAAAGTAAAGACCATTTCATGTCCGATCCAAAACGAAATTTGCGTTCTCACATACAGTTCCTCTGGGTAATATTAGAGAAGTTCAGGGCTGCGGTGCATGTGTGAAAGGAGCAGACAGTTGAGGCCTGAGCTCAGTCACTGCTTTAATAATGTTAATCTTTCAAACTGACCTTTGGTCAGTCTGAAATGAAGACAGATTCAGCAGCCGCGTGGCCTATTTCTCGCTTAAAATGTTTCCAGAAACACGTTTTCGTTGAACTATTTTCATAATATAAGAGATCGTATTCTAAACGAGCCTCCGTTAGGGTCGGTTTTGAAATCTGGGAGCAGCCAGCCCCCACGTGAGGCATTTGTCCAATGAGCTGCAGCCATCGCTGTTGTAGGAGGGTGGAGCCTGTTTTCTTTGCTTGTCATTGGTCAGTGAAGGGAAACTGGTGGCGAGCCCACTAGCGTGCAGCGCTAGGAAGCGGGGTGACCCCATCCGTGAGAACAATGCGTATATAGACACGTACCGTGAGAGGAGCAAAACAAGTGGTACAGGTACTCCGCAACACGTCAAGGCCCCGCCCCCTTTTAGGTGGATAAAAATATCAATCCGTATGTGTTTGATATATTGCCTTGTCTCTGTGTTTGCTACTGAGGATTTATTATATAACTGTACGTTCTAGGTTGCTTTCTTCATTTGTTTATCTCTGTTTCTTCTATTCATTTAGACTTACAGTATATAGAACTGTTTTCTGCTTTTTCTTGTTCAGTGATCACATTTAAGGCTGGAGACAGTGTTACTTTTCTGTGTCTGAGCAATCATACCGTGGAATCATGTGAGTGGCGCAAATCTGGAATGGAGCAAGACGAGTATCTCATACGGTGGAGAGGAAAGCGCACATGGGGATGCAACCTGGATCTGTCTCTTTGTGGTCGAGTGGTGCGGAGCGATCTAACGACGGACAGAAGCGCTTCTATTGTTCTGAAGACAACCGACGCCAGCGACGAAGGAACCTACGAGTGTGAAGCTGCGAGTGACGCCGTAGGAAGCAAACAGGAACTCATCTGCATCTTTGAGCTGAAGTTTGAAGGTGAGTTTGCGGAGCTCAGAAGGTGAGATGGCAGAACTGAGACTCGCTGATACCTCGTACCTATTTCTGTCCTGCAGATAGTAGTCTGGGCTTCCCGGAGGTGCAGAGTGGGTCTAAAGCCTGACTTCCAGCATGTGATGCCCAGGACGATTGGGATTGTTCTAGAGAAATACAAACAAGACAGTAGCAGATAAACCGATGACTTAACACATGTAGCCCACCTGGAAACTAGAGACAAAGCTCTGTTTCTTAACGTCTTCTGTTTTACTGTTTATACTTTTACTCATCAGCTTGAGGGTGGCAGTAGCTCAGTCCGTAGCGACGCCCCACCTGCTCAGGGCGTCGGTCCAGCACTCGCAGTCCATTTGTGCATTAATAGGACCTGAGCATGTGTGTGTATTTCAGGTGTAAATTGTAATTTCAATAAAAAGTATAAATTATAAAATTATTTATTTTACTGATTGCTTCCAATCCTCCTTTTCTTCTTTGCCTGTTGCTGCCTGACATTCAAAAATAGTTACTGAGCTGGCGAGAGGCCTTTATTGTCTTAGTTTTTGTCACTGAGAAAGCATTCTTCAGTTAAAATACATGCTCATATTGGCACTATTTGGTGTGATGTTGAATTGTGCAGTGGCGCTAACCTTAACATCTCTCTTACATTCTTTCAGGTGGTGGAAACAACACTGGCCCTGATCATGTGACCACTTTGTCAGATGGTAATGTGGTCGTAATAATTTGCCTAGCCTACATCTTAATCGCTGTGCTGATCGGTAAGTCATACATTTTTCATTCATTTAGCTTTTTTTATTTTTGATGCCTAACCCTGTTCAGACCAAAGATTAGCAAGACGAGTTGAAACTTGAAACGACCTGCCAGTCTACACCAATCGGACGAGACGGTTTATCATCTCCATAGAAACAAGTCTCTGTACGTCTGTTCTTACTCCCGACTTTTTTGTAGCTGGATATCATTTGTAGCGTCTTGAATTATGAACGAGGACAGAGATGATGAGATACTTTCTACAGGTGCATTTCTGTGCAGGGTGTCCCCCCCCCCCCTCATCCTTCCATACTCTTCTTCTTTCAGTTGGGATTCATTTATGCTGGAAGTCCACCCCAGGGAAAGATGCTCGGCTCAAAGGTAGGCCAGATGATTGAGATAATTAAATTGTATTCATAGTGTCACAGAAGTTATCTCAAGACACTTTACAGATGGGCGGCCTCTAGCTCACCCAGTACGAGCGTTCGCCACATGTGGGCGGAGTCCTGCAGCGGCGCAGCTTTCAAATCCGACCTGCGGCCCTTTGCTGCGTGTCATCCCCCATCTCTCTCCCCCTTTCACGTCTATCCACTGTCACTATAATAAAGGGAAAAGCCCCTCCCCCCCAAAAAAATCTTCTCTATCTTTACAGATAGAGTAGGTCTAGACCCTACTCTATAATTTACAGAGAAAGTATTTGGTGCAACTAAACAGCAATGAGAAAAACCTTCCTCTTTAACAGGCACCTAGTCCACTACTTCCCAGTGCCCAATAGTGTGCCCCCACTCCTAAATGTTTCCCTCACGCTTTGAAACTCAAATTTCATCATTCACTTCCACACACGTACTAAACAGATCTTCCAGCTCCATATTTGGGCGAGACAAGGTGCATTGCTCTGCCTTCTTTAGTATAAAATTTGAAAGCCTTATTAAAATTAAGGCCACATCCACAGGTACTAAAACAATCTTTTTTTTTTTTCCCCCCCGTCTTCCCTGGATTCATTTCAAAAATAGTTGCGTCCAAACGAATCCATTTGTAAATGACTCAACATGCTACTTCATATTCCAGGCCTGTAGGCAGTTATTGCTACAGAAATTCACCCAAAAACGGAGAAAAAGAGCAGTCTTCAGTCACTCCCGATCATAACACGATAGACTATAATAACTTTCACCACTGCTCATTTTGTAAAGGCCGCCGCAAGAAAACGTGTCTTTGTTTACATTGTATAATGTGCTGTTGATTGCTTTTTATTTGGCAATTCTGTCTGCCATCGGACATGATTCTGGGAAAACGATAGCTCGCTAACGTTAGCTCTGCTAACTAACATCGGAAGTCAGAAACAAACCTCTATGATCCAATGTCTTTTTGATAATTACACGTTTTTCTTGCAGCTGACTTTATACACTAAGCCGTGGTAACAGTTCCTATGATAGTTCAAGGAGTTGATAAGCAGACAGATTAGCTAGCTAGTTGATAAGTTGTCTACTTCCACTTTATTAACAGCTAACGTTAACGTACTTTAGCGACGTGTAACGTTATATATATCTTGTGTAGAATCCAGAGGGAAGTGTCAGGGAGCAGAGACAAACTATTTAGCTAGATGAAGTGAGCTGGTTTGACCATGGAGATGGGATACGGTTAGCTTGACCACAGTCGTGTCAGTGGCCGTGCACTAGTGCTAGTGCGGGTAAGAGGTCGAAAGCTACAGGTCAAGGGGTGTGGCGATGACATCATCGATACGCAAGTATGCGGCTTCACCGTCCAAACGAAGCCACAACGGCGCCTTTTTCGAATTTTCTTTTCACCCTGGGACCAGGTTTAATAAAAGTGTGTTTTCAGGATTTGTTTGGACAACCGGCCCAAATGATACAAAATATTGCGTTTGCACCAAAAAGCATTTCCGTGTGCATGGCCCCTAAATTAAATATTTGGTCTTAAAAGCAGTTTACAGTTGCGATACAACATAAAAAATGAACTGTGAGCTGGGAGGAAAATTAAAGTCATGGATGAGATGTAATACAGCTGGTCCCATCCTGGGGTCAAAAAGATTTCTTTCCTACTGGGGTAGGAAATGAGGGGAAAAACCTAAATTCTGCTGCAGCAAGGTAGAATAGAATACAATTAATATAATCTCACCAGCGCTATTTTGGATGCCCGTTTTCCAAAAATAACATTTTAAAATGTATTTTCTTATACACAATGTGACTCACGGTGGTGGGGGGGGGCCCTTTTGTGCTTTGATGGGCAAAAAACTCTCGCCACTGATTCATCAGCTCAAAGGCCTCGTTAGCCAGCACTGCAAACACCGTTCACCATTTGCTCTCACTTCGATGTCGTGTAAATAAAATATTTAACATGAGACTGCGTTATTGAGGTAGTCAAGGGGCTGACATATCTCCAAATTCCAAACAAAAATATACAAAAAAAAAGCAAAATATATGAACTGGTTTTGTCGTTATGTGTATGTATATATATATATGTGTGTGTGTGTGTATATATGTATATGTGTGTGTGTATATATGTATATGTGTGTGTGTATATATGTATGTGTGTGTGTATATATGTGTATATGATAAAATTAAGATAAATAAGGACATGTACATCTCAGCACAATCTTCCAAAATTATTGTAAGTGATTCAAATAAGAAATACCCATGTTCAAAAAGGACTTGGAGGAAGTTCACATGTACCAAATCTCAGTCCTTACTGCGGTGCCCGGTTTCAAGTCCAACCTGTCTTCATCTGTCCTATCAACAAAAACAAACAAAACCAGGACAGATGTTTGATGGATAATGTACTTTTTTGGTGGTTTCTATTATTTGCCTTGTGTACTTCTCTCAACTTCTCTTCTCACAACAGAAACAAACAACACAAACGCAGAAAAGGAAGATCTGCTGAAAGGGACCAAGGACCTGAACCCTCCATGAAAAAAAAAAAAACAGTGAAGCAAGGCCAACTTTAATCTCTTCTTTCGCCAGTCTTTCGCCAGTTTCAAGCTGCTCTGTATCTGCAAATAGTACTTTATTACATTCCAGTAATTCAAGCTCAGGTAAATGTTGTTACACTGTCCAGCTAAAGCCATCCTCACAATCAGAAATGGGCTTATTTGTTATTCTGCCGTAAAAAAAAAAAATATATATATATATATATATATTCTGGCTCAGCCCTAGTCTGGGAAATATGCTCCAGTGATACAGTTCAGAGTTCAGTAATAGCCACCATGCAGCTTACATGCCAGTGTTTTTACCCTTTAGATGCATTCATTTTGAGAATTGTGAGAAAAAAAACAAAGTACAGAATATACTAAGTTTTTTTTTTTTTAGACCAAGGACCCCTTTACTGAGACAGAGAAACGTAGCATTTTAGGCGATACTGCCCAGCATTAGTGTTCACATATAAAGAATTTGCCCTGTAGCTGCCTACCCACCGACTGTGCCTTAGTTTCAATATTGGAGAGAGCGGTGGACAAACTAAAGTAAGCCAAAGTAATTTTAAATGTACATTTGAAATGATGTAGAGAATGAAATGTGTCAAATGTTTACTTAATATGAAAACTAGGGATGCACCGAACCAAGAGTTTGTTTCGGAATTCGGCCGAACTTTGGGCTTTTTGACGGAGTTTGGGTACTGCCGAACGGTACCAAAGAGAAGTAACAAGAGGCGAAACTAGAGAAAAAGAGGCGAACGTTTCTGCTCTTGCCAAAGAGTATAGAAGTAATGAGGCAAAACTCAATAGAACGTTCCATTGCAAACAAACGCACCGTAGGCAGTAGGCTGTGAGAAAGTGAAAATGGAACTGGTGAGCAGAAAAAGTTGTTGTTTGGCAGTACTTTCAGTCAAAAGAAGGCCATTCAAGTCCAGCTACATGTTCAATTTGCAATGCCGATTTGTCTCGTGGTGGCGAGGACCCTAAACAATACACAACATTGCCGCTGTTAAGACATTTGCGTATGAAACGTCCAAAAGAATACGAGTTGTGCACGAAGGAATCTCCAGACAGCAGCCAGAATGCAGCAACTTCAGCTACGGCAAAGGAAAGACAGTCACAGCTAAAAACTGGTGTTAACCAGACCGTGCCTCTCCAAGGCTGTCAGCGTTCTCTCGGTAAATGAGTCTCCCTACAGTCAGTGGTAACGGCCGGCTGCTGCTTGTTAGCTAACGGTAGCTTTCTAATTCCACCCACCCAACATGCCTTCATCATACACTGGTTAGCGAAAGTTTGCAAAACAAAATTGTCACTCATCTGGCGATAGCGATGTACTTTCCTACGATGTGAATAGAGCGTGGGGGTAGCCTACTTTATGGGATTATAAATCTAAAAGGCTAATATTTTGGATATTGGTTGGATCTTGAGATAGGGTAAACATAGGCCTTGTCAAAAATAGTTTTTCCCACTTGTGTGCCAGGCATAATGTTGCCTATTCTTTTTTATTTTTTACAGTTAAAATACAATGAAAAATTCACTGCTGTGGACGTTGTTTACTTCGTTAATGTGTTTACTGTGTTAAGAATGGGAGTAGGGTTCGGTTCGGGCTTCGGTAGAATCTTAACCAGTAGGTTCGGTATTCGGCAGAACCCCAAAAATCTGGGTTCGGTGCATCCATAATGAAAACTATATAGAAATTGTGCCAAACACACTTTATAAACAAGGGTGCACATAACTTTTTTTAAGTGAGTTACTCAGGTGAGTGAGGTGGGAAACTCTGAGTTTTCGGTTCCAGAACAGCTGATTTGAGTTGGTTCAATCAACTCGGAGTAGGTTCACTCAGGGTTAGGCACGTGCACAACCACTATCCTGCGGGTGAAAAAGTAAACTATACTAATCCCATTCTGAGGCTGGAGCATCATGATCATTAACAGAACTATAATGTATAATCACTTATTTATTTTTAATGGCTCTCACTGGTTTGTGTCCAGGGAACACTACAAAAATGTTTAAAAAACGTTTCAGAGCCAGTCACACTTTTCTTACAGCTCTACAGTGGCTTTACTATTACAGTATGATCCACTACACTGTTATAAAGAAAACTGCCGTTTGCAAAAAACGTAATGCACAAAGAATCTGCTGGGATGTTAAAGCCTGTCCACGATGGTTGACGTTAGTGATACGAGGACGGATAAGGTATCTACATATCTGATGCACTGTGATGAACAATACCTCTCAAATCGGTTATGTGGAGATGAAAAAAATTAATACAGCTTTTTCATCAACGGGATCGTCGACAAAAGGACATGACATGTTTGAGAAAAAAACGTTTTATAATCTGCCTAACATAAACCAATACGTTTTTTTTTTATTCATGCAGATAACACACTGCATTAAAATGCGCCTGATACAGACTGAATGAATGAATGAGGAAATGAGTTTCTCTCTGAGTAACACAGGAGCGCGTAGTAACACGTAAGTGGCATTACGCATTCCTGATTTTTGTCGCGCATACATACCTGCGTACCAGCTATGTGCACCCCTGTTTATAAAGACATGCTACAAATGTATAAACAGGCACTCTCCACCCCAGCATTAAAAAAATGTAATGACATGAGAATGTAATGAGCCAATGACCAAATCAAGTTGAAGCAGGAGCTGCCTGCTTGCTGGAGCAATATTTCTATGCAATAATGTGAGTACAAAAAATGATAATTATGCACATGAGCTGTAACACTAAGCACAGCACTGACCAAAGATGCCTGTTACAAGCATTACAAAATGGAAATGTGAGTGGACCTTTTTTGTTTACTGTACTGTATATTGTCCACATATATTCAGGCTGTATTTTTATTAACCCTTGTGTTGTCTTCCCGTCAACCTTTTGATGCTTTTTTTTCACATTTGTTTTTGCTTTTTTCCAACGTTTTAAATTGTATACATTTTTCTTCTACACATTTTCAGCGCTTATTTCTATGTTCCATATTTTCAAAAATTGAAAACTGCCAATAATATCAATAAATTATATTTCAGATCGACCCACATGTTGTACTTTTATTTGGCCATAATGGCTATAATGTTGTATTGTGGTGATGGTGCAGTGGATATGACACATGCCTTTGGTGTGGGAGATCTCGGTTCGATTCCCACTGTGATACATCAACCAATGTGTCCCTGAGCAAGACACTTAACCCATAGTTGCTCCAGAGGCATGCGGCCTCTCACATATATAGACTGCGTCTCTGTATAGCCAGCCACCTCTCCTACTTCCTCTACTTCAGGGGATGTTGAAGCAGCTACTACAGCCCCAGACATGTTGGCACATTTTGAGGAATCCGCCTGTAGATTCTTTTTCTCCTGTAATTTCTGTGCACTTTGGTGGTCGTTTGTCCATTTTAACGTGCATGCTAAACTTCTCAGGCGTGGCCATAGTGGGATTTTGTAAATTTGAGGCCCTGAGTGGGGAAGGGGGTTCCTGGATTTGATTAGGTCAGGCCAGTGCCAATAAAGAATTTTAACCAACAGTCTTCTGCTGTACAACTAAATATTATTCCTAAAAGAGGAATTTCTTTCTCTGCTACAGCAGATCCGAGGCAAGCTTTTTCATTTAGAATCTTTTAATTTTATTTGGAAAATGTTATATCCATAAATGTAAATGGTGTAAAAGAAGAATGTAGGAGTTATTTACAATAAATATACAACTAATCTCAGGTGTGACTGGTTACTGCCCCAAGCCTTTCCATCCCTTTCAGGGGCACAGTTAA
The DNA here is from genome assembly GCF_010015445.1 of Perca fluviatilis. Taxonomy (NCBI): domain Eukaryota; kingdom Metazoa; phylum Chordata; class Actinopteri; order Perciformes; family Percidae; genus Perca; species Perca fluviatilis. The sequence continues at coordinate 29,128,168 of NC_053125.1, read as the reverse complement.
TTTTTTTTTTCTTTTACCAAAAACCATTGTGTACCACACAATCAGTAGTTTTGATACAGTCGGGAAGTTAAAGGAGCCACTGGTTCTATAATTCTCTTTTTGGGGACACTCTCCCAACTATTTTAGTTAGTTACTACTACTACTAGTTACTCTTTTTTTTTTTTAGGTCATTAGTTTAATTTATTTCAACTTTGTTTCTGAGAAATCATGTATTTTTTTCCATTTTGGTATGGACAGCTCTAAATACTATGATACCCATGAGCCTGAGCCACTGTTGCAAAAGCCAGTGGCAAATTTTGAATCCTTTGTATTTGTCAAAATTAGATAAAGGAAAGGCTAAGAGTCCACAGCCATTTTAGCGGCTCTCTGATGCTGTGTTTAGGCAGCTTTAAACTAAATGCTAATGTCAGCATACTACCATGCACACAATGAAAACTGGTCTTCACTAAGCCTTGTCCTAACTGCTAAGTAGGTATTTGTCTACTATACCCGCTTAGTGATGGACTGGAGGAGGAGGACAGACCGCTGGTGGACAACTTTGTGGAGTGGGTTGGTACGAATCATCTACAGTCTAAGAGGCAGGACATCTTTAAAACTTTGTAGACCACCATATAACATGCAACCAACAAAACATTAAAACATATAAAACAGGCCTCCGCCATCTGCTGGGGGAAGCAGCATCTCAAATTGTAAATAATTCACAGCTGAGAGTGTAAGATAACACTCTCATTACCTCACCTCAAGCATTGCACTATAATGCTTACACATTGTTTAGGCCTACTTCATATTTAATATTGCAATACGTATTTAATTTTGTTATCTATGTAGATTGTATATTTTTGTTCTACACTTGTACATCCATGTACACTCTTTTCATTCTTCTGAGTATATTTTTGAGTAGGTGTTGGTTTTGCTTATCTTATTTTTATGTTATTTATTGTTTGTATTTACTGCATGTCTGTATCCTTGAAACTAGCTGCTGTAACACAGTAATTTCCCAATTTGGGATTCATAAAGTGCATCTATCCATCTATCTATCTATCTATCTATCTATCTATCTATGGTCAGGCACCAGTTTACAGCAAATCTTTGAGGTTCTCAGATTAGGGATTACTGGCAGTTCCTCGTACAGAGCTGAAAACTAAGGGTGACAGAACTTTTGAAACAATGGCTCCTAGACTGTGGAACGCTTTCCCTCATGTTTAAAGATCGGCGGCCTCTCATATTTTTTTTTAACAGCAGCTAAAGATATATCTCTTTTGGTCAGGCGTTTGGTTAGCCGCATTGTTGAATCTACAAACAATGTATATTATGTTTTTGTGATTAACTGTGATTTACTACTCAATTTATTTTAATATATGTATTTATTTGGCCAGTGACTCTATCTGTGATAAGTGCTATATAAATAAACTTTACTTACTGTATTTACTCATTAACCAGAACACATCATATACCTTGCAGTTTTTCTCAATCACTTTAGTACAATCGTCATATGAGTACTAAACTTTGTCAAACTATATGACTATTTATATGAACATTAGGTCAGTTGTTCACGTGACTATAGTCATTTATCATTGCTTTGGCATGAAATGCATTGATTATGCCTCAAAAAAGTTTGCATTCATTTGCTATTGAATCATATTACTCTCAGATGTAATTATACATGTTTGTTGTGTAAATCCCTTCATGCAAAATAGAGCAACTGACCACCACAATAACCTGTCACACATACATAATTGTTATGTGGTATTGTTGTAAAAGTTGTCAGATGGATAGAGATAGGCTTGATGGGGAACAATACAATTTCCTCACAATTAAATCAACCAAACAGGTGACAGTTGAGAATATCCCAACACATTGTTGTACGGGGTGGCTGCGTCATGCCAAAAGATGTTTCCCTTATTGCATTGCAAGGGAGGATATCAGGTGTGATGTCGATTAAATGTTGTGGCCAAACAGAGAGGAGATTGGATGTCCCACGAGGATGACACATTTGCAGCATTTTCTATTTTTTCTTGCACATATTGTACAGTATTGGCTGATAATTTTGCTGTTATATAAGTTTTTTTTTTTCTGTACAAGCATTCTTTATGTATTTGTGGTTGACTGGTGGGTACATACAATGAGAAAGTATAGTGTGTGCCATGGCTGACATCAATACTATTCAGCCGTCTGAATGCAATATAAGGACTTGAACAATATCACAGAGTGGGTAACTATCACCCTTTTAGAGTAAACCGTCATATCACAAGATGTCTTTGCATTTTGACTGTCTTGGTCTAAGTAATGATAAAGGAACCTTTTGTGTTGATAACAGTGATTTATTCATTGATGGATTTATTTACATTTGAAACAGTAGTTAATTCTTTCATTGAGTAATCCCCTTTTGCAGGTCACATAAGTGGTGTGCTGAATGTACCACGTGGTGTACGGATTGTAATTAGAGTTTTGACAATTGTGAGTTTGTATTTTTTGGAAGAAAAACTATTGTTAATACATTTTATATATATATATATATATATATATATATATATATATATATATATATATATATATATATATATATATATATAGTACAGGCCAAAAGTTTGGACACACTTTCTCATTCAATGTGTTTCCTTTTTATTTTCATGACTATTTACATTGTAGATTCTCACTGAAGGCATCAAAACTATGAATGAACACATATGGAATTATGTACTTAACAAAAAAGTCTTATATTTTAGATTCTTCAAAGTAGCCACCCTTATTAATAAGGGAAAAAATTCCACTAATTAACCCTGACAAGGTACACCTGTGAAGTGAAAACCATTCCAGGTGACTACCTCATGAAGCTCATTGAGAGAACACCAAGGGTTTGCAGAGTTATCAAAAAGCAAAAGGGTGGCTACTTTGAGGAATCTAAAATATAAGACATGTTTTCAGTTATTTCACACTTTTTGTTAAGTACATAATTCCATAGTTTTGATGCCTTCAGTGAGAATCTACAATGTCAATAGTCATGAAAATAAAGGAAACGCATTGAATGAGAAGGTGTGTCCCAACTTTTGGCCTGTACTGTAGATATATATATATATATATATATATATATATCCATCCATCCATCCATCCATCCGTCCGCTTATCCGGTGTCGGGTCGCGGGGGAGCAGCTCCAGCAGGGGACCCCAAACTTCCCTTTCCCGAGCAACATTAACCAGCGCTCCGATGGGGGATCCGAGGCGTTCCCAGGCCAGGTTGGAGATATAATCCCTCCACCTAGTCCTGGGTCTTCCCCGAGGCCTCCTCCCAGCTGGACGTGCCTGGAACACCTCCCTAGGGGAGCGCCCCAGGGGGCATCCTCACCAGATGCCCGAACCACCTCAACTGGCCTCTTTCGACGCAAAGGAGCAGTGGCCTTACTCCGAGCTCCTCACGGATGACTGAGCTTCTCACCCTATCTCTAAGGGAGACGCCAGCCACCCTCCTGAGGAAACCCATTTCGGCCGCTTGCACCCTGGATCTCGTTCTTTCGGTCATGACCCAGCCTTCATGACCATAGGTGAGGGTAGGAACGAAAACTGACCGGTAGATCGAGAGCTTTGCCTTCTGGCTCAGCTCTCTTTCGGTCACAACGGTGCGATAGATGGAATGTAATACCGCACCTCGCGCCGATTCTCCACCAATCTCCCGCTCCATTGTCCCCTCACTGCGAACAAAACCCCAAGGTACTTGAACTCCTTCACTTGGGGTAAGGACTCATTCCCTACCTGGAGAAGGCATTCCATGGGTTTCCTGCTGAGAACCATGGCCTCCGATTTAGAGGTGCTGATCCTCATCCCAACCGCTTCACACGCTTGGCGCAACCGATCCAGTGAGTGCTGAAGGTCGCAGGCCGATGATGCCATCAGGACCACATCATCTGCAAAAGCAGCGATGAGATCCCCAGCCCACCGAACCGCAACCCTCCCCACCCTCGGACTACCTGATATCCTGTCCATAAATATTACAAACAGGATTGGTGACAAAGGCGCGCCCTGGCGGAGGCCAACCCTCACCTGAAACGAGTCCGACTTACTGCCGGGGGAACCCGGACACAGCTCTCACTTTGGTCGTACAGAGATTGGATGGCCCTGAGTAGAGACCCCTCACCCCATACTTCCCGCAGCACCTCCCACAGTATCTCCCGGGGACCCGGTCATAGCCTTCTCCAAATCCACAAAACACATGTAGACCGGTTGGGCATACTCCCAGGCCCCTCCAGGATCCTTGCGAGTGAAGAGCTGGTCCGTTGTTCCACGCACCAGGACGGAATCCGCATTGTTCCTCCTCAACCTGAGGTTTTCGCTAATCGGCCAACGAACCCTCCTTTCCAGCACCTTGGAGTAGACTTTACCAGGGAGGCTGAGAAGGGTGATACCCCTGTAATTGGCACACCCCCTCTGGTCCCCTTTTAAAAAGGGGAACCACCACCCCAGTCTGCCACTCCTGTGGCACTGTTCCAGACTTCCACGCAATGTTGAAGAGAGCGTGTCAACCAGGACAGCCCCTCCACACCCAGAGCCTTGAGCATTTCTGGGACGGATCTCATCAATCCCCGGGGCTTTGCCACTGTGGAGTTGTTTGACTACATCAGTGACTTCCGCCCGGGAAATCGATCGACAATCCCCGTCATCCTCCAGCTCTGCCTCTAACATAGAGGGCGTATTAGTCGGATTCAGGAGTTCCTGAAAATGCTCCTTCCACCGCCCTATTACCTCCTCAGTTGAGGTCAACAGTGTCCCATCCTTACTGTACACAGCTTGGATGGTTCCCCTCTCCCCTCCTGAGGTGGCGAACAGTTTTCCAGAAGCACTTTGGTGCCGACCGAAAGTCCTTCTCCATGTCTTCTTCCAAACTTCTCCCACACCCGCTGCTTTGCCTCTTTCACGGCAGAGGCTGCAGCCCTTCGGCCCTTCGGTACCCTGCAACTGCCTCCGAGTCCTCTGGGATAACATATCCCGGAAAGACTCCTTCTTCAGTCGGACGGCTTCCCTGACCACCGGTGTCCACCACGGTGTTCGTGGGTTACCGCCCTTGAGGCACCTAAGACCCTAAGACCACAGCTCCTCGCCGCAGCTTCAGCAATGGAAACTTTGAACATTGTCCACTCTGGTTCAATGCCCCCAGCCTCCACAGGGATGCACGAAAGCTCCCGCCGGAGGTGCGAGTTGAAAGGTCCGTTGGACAGGGGCCTCCTCCAGACATTCCCAATTTACCCGCACTACACGTTTGGGCTTACCAGGTCTGTCCAGAGTCTTCCCCACCCCTGACCCAACTCACCACCAGATGGTGATCCGTTGACAGCTCTGCCCCTCTCTTCACCCGAGTGTTCAAACATACGGCCTCAGATCAGATGAAACGATTATAAAATCGATCATTGACCTTCGGCCTAGGGTGCTCTGGTACCAGGTACACTTATGAGCATCCCTATGACGAACATGGTGTTCGAAGTAGACAATCCATGACTAGCACAGAAGTCCAACAACAAACAACCACTCTGGTTTAGATCAGGGAGGCCGTTCCTCCCAATCACGCCTCCAGGTGTCTCCATCATTGCCCACGTGTGCGTAAGTCCCCCAGCAGAACAATGGATTCCCCCACTGGCCCCCGCAGGACTCCACCAGGTCTCCAAGAAGGCCAAATACTCCGAACTCCTGTTTGGTGCATATGCACAAACAACAGTCAGAGTTTTCCCCACCCACAACCCGCAGGCGTAGGGAGGCGACCCTCTCGTCCACCGGGGTAAACTCCACGCACGCCGCGGCTCAGCCGGGGGCTTGTTAGTATCCCCACACCCGCCCGGCGCCGCACACCCTGAGCAACTCCGAGAAGAAAAGAGTCCCACCCCTATCCAGGAGTACAGTTCCAGAACCGAGACCGTGTGAGGTAAGCCCCACCAGATCTAACCGGTAGCGCTCCACCTCCCGCACCAGTTCCGGCTCCTTCCCCCACAGAGAGGTGACGTTCCACGTCCCCAGAGCCAGCGTCTGCTGCCCGGGTCTGGTCCGTCGAGGCCCCTGACCTTCACTGCCACCCATGTGGCAGCGCACCCGACCCCAGCGGTTCCTCCCACAGGTGGTGGGCCCATGGGCTGGAGAGATGGGAGCCACGTAGCTTGTTCGGGCTGTGCCCGGCCGCCTCCGGGCAAACCCGGCCACCAGGCGCTCGCCGACGAGCCCGCCGTCTGGGCCTGGCTCCAGACGGGGGCCCCGGGCTTCCTCCGGGCAGGGTCACTCCATTTCTACCTTGTTTTTCCATTGGGGTTTTTGAACCATTCTTTGTCTGGCCCCTCACCTGAGACCACTTTGCCTTGGGAGACCCTACCAGGAGCACAAAGCTCCAGACAACACAGCCCTCAGGTTCACAGAGACACACAAACCTCTCCACCACGATAAGGTGATGGTTCACGGAGAAGATATATATATATATATATATATATATATATATATATATATATATATATATGTTTTTCTTTGTCGCATGCACAGATGCACACTTTGTCTTTGTTGTTTATTTAAGCAGTGTGAAGTCTAATACATGCATTTTTCAGAACCAGATGAAAGGACTATTATTCCATCACATCAATACATAATGTAGCTTAATGCAAATGCATTAATTACTGCATTACTACTAACCATAAAGGAAAAGAAACACATTTACACGTCTAGAAGCACACTTGGTATATAGTATACATGCTTAGTATTCTGGATGAACAAGCAAAACACTTAAACAGTAGGCATTAATTATATTGCATTTCATTAGAAGATAACTTGACGTAGATCTTTAAAGAGCGCCACCCAAATTTTAATATATTTGATTTTTTATATATTTTATTATGTATTTGATAGACATATTAAACATTAGAATTGTTCATATATATTATACATATATATATATACATATATTATACAGTTCTTATATTTGCCTTTGATATATATACCAAATATGTATATATATATATATATATATATATATATATATATATATATACATATATGTACATATATGTATATATGTACATATATATATACATATATATACATATATTATACAGTTCTTATAATATTTGCCTTTGATATATATATCAAAGGCAAATATTATGAGAACTGTATAATACAACCAGATTGATGTCATAGGCTAATACTTGTGTATGGAGTCAAGCAAAAAAGTATGTTGTTGTTCTATCATGCAATACTAGAGAGTATTTTAAGATATGGCATCACAGCCTGGTATGGTAACCTGACAGTACAGTCCAAATCACAGATTGCCCGTCAGGTACAGACAGCTATGAAGATTATGGGGGTCAAAAACCATCTGTGCCCCGAGACAATTTATGAGCAGGCGGTTATCAGACAGGCACAAAAAATAGTTTCCGACCCGACTCACATACTTCACCCAGAATTTCAGCTTTTACCTTCTGGTAGAAGAGAGGTTCCGGTTACCTAGCGCGCCTGAACCGACATAAACACTCATTTGTGCCTATGTCCATTAAGCTTCTTAACACTAACATGTAGGCTGGTTGGGTTGTGTCCTATGTCGCCGTGCGATAAGTAGTTTACCGCATGGGCTATGTGGAAACGTGTCATTTGTGCAATATGTAGGCTATTGGGGTGTCCTTTATGTCATTTGTGCAATATGTGGGCTATTGGGGTTGTGCAATATGTTAGTTGTGCAATACGTAGGCTATTTTGGGTTGTGCATCATGTCATTGTGCAATACGTTAGGCTATTGGGGATTGTGCAATAGGTTAGTTGCGCAATATGTAGGCTATTCGGTTGTGCGTTATGTCATTTGTCCAATACGTAGTCTATCGAGGTTGGGCATTGTCAGCGTATTGTGGAATTTGTGTGATATGTAGGCTACTGGGGTTGGGCAATATGTTAGATGTGCAATATCGTACTGTGCAAGGGCTGTGCCACACTTATTGCGGAGAATACAGTCGACAAGGGTTGTTTAATGGGGAGTGCCAATGAAAGTAGTAGTTAATGTGCTTATTATATGTATATGGAAGCATGTTTGTGTTGCATGAGAGTATATGTTGAGCGATACTTGTATTTGTGTTGTCTTTTCTGTATTTTGTGTTGTTTTTTCTGTATTTGTCTTTTTTTGTATTCTGTGTTGTCTTTGTAACGCTGCAGAATGGACAGAGTCCAAAACAAATTTCCCTTCGGGTACAATAAAGTATATCTTATCTTATATGTGTTAGATTAGCATTGTCTTAATCCTGTTTTTACACTTTGCCATTACTCGTCTGGTGCATAGTTCCATATTAAAAAGATAACAACTAAAAACAGACTGGTCGCTGTGACATAGCAAATGAAGAAAACTTTGTTGATTTTTTTAGCCGCTCTGGTCCAGTAGCCGGGCTTCCCGTCTTCCTTCCTGCTGTTGAGGAGCAGGAGCAGTGTTTTCTCCAACTCCCTCAGCTCATCTGAGACCATCTCCAAGACATTGGACTCAACCGTCAGTTGGCTGCTGTTGTCCTGCAGAAGTGGTTTAGTTGACTGGTAATCAACAAGATGATGGACCATATAGGATTACAAGTTGCTACATTTAACATTCATGTTTTTGTGTCCATTGTGATGAGAATCAAAGGGTTGATTCATCTTAATAACAAACAAACATTTTCTCACTCCTTCTGTTATCTTGTCGTGCAGATAGTTTCGGGGTTGTTTTTGAGATATCCATCCCTGAGATTTCTGTCTTCTTCCCAAACATTGTTTTTCAATTTTGTTTATCGTTCTCAATGTATTTAAAAATCTAAACTAAAGAAATTCTACAGCAACAACCCTTGCCCAAAAACATAATCTTTGTCACAGTAGAACATACTGCCGAAATGTTTTAGACTTTTCATTACATACATCTATAAATGTCTATTTTTTTATTTGGGTGAACCAACCCTTTAAAGTAACAACCGATCCTAACCTCTTTAGCCAACGACAGCAGTTCAGATCGAGGTTCATCAGCAGACACATCACAAACACAAGCACAGTGAGTCCATTTCTTCATCTCTGAAAGTATATGTTTGACACAATAAAGACAGTTGTAGCATCAACATTATGTATTGTAAGTTGTAATTGTGTCTGTGAGTATTCAAATCATAGCAGTGAATATAAGTAGCATTAGAAAACTGAACAATCAGAGATTAAGGTGAGATCCAGAGGTTTGTTTGGTCTTTACCTGCCTCATTGTCTTGGGATGCAGAGTCTTTCTCCATTAGATGCATCACCAAAATTGTCTCCAGGAGGCTTAGCATCATCAAACCAAACATCCCAATGCAGTAGACCGCTAAAGGGAGAAGGCAGCATCATTAATGTGGACAAATAACCACACATTGACTCAGTTTGTGTGCTGTTCCTGCTCATATGAAGTACAGTCAAATAAAGGCAAAACTCTGAGCTCCTTTACCTATAAGAGGAACCCTGTTTGACGACGAAGGCAGAATCTCATTGAGAATAAGCTGCATCACAGTGACAGCAAGCAGTACAGTGACCTTGAAGCTGAGCTTCTCCCCCCCGCTGTCCGAGATCAGGAATGAGGCCAGGTCCAGACAGAAGAAGAACAGGATGGGCACCAAGAAGTTGGCGATGTAGAGGACAGACCGCCTCCTCATCTTGATCTAGTAAGGATTAGGTGGTTCAAATACTTTAGTCAAAGGAAACTCTGTGGTGCCAAGGTTGCAACAATTATTTACTTAAAGTGGCAATCATCGACATATACCTGTAAGTTAACAATGTATCAAATGATAACGTCAAACAACATATGTGCTTTCTTGCTGGTGTGCTGTGAGTGTGTTGTCTTTAAGCGTAGCATGTTCCTGGTTGGGTAGAGCAGGAGGTAATCAAGGAACTAGAGGCAGCTGGCCAGTGGCCACTGTCTCTAGGTTATATAGGACTTGCGGCATCCTGGTAGTTTGCAGGCTCCCTCTCCCCTGGTACCACTTTGTGTTACTTTGGGAGTTTTTGACTTTCTATGTCAAAATTATTTAGGATTATCTTAGCTTGGCAGAAAGTCTTATTTGTTCAGAATCAAACATTTTGTTACATCTGTTAAACAGGCCTCCCGTGCCATTCACAAAATCAAAGACAAATCTGGCAAGTTAATTACCTCACAACAGGCGAGGAAGGCCAGATTGTGGGCCGAAACATTGTGTGCCTTATTAAAGTATTTTTCGGAGCATTCAGCCGCTTGTGTGGACTTTACCTTCTTTCCACATTTAGCACATGTCGGTTAGCATGTCGTGAGTAAAAGTGGCCCAACAACAACAAAACCTAATTATTTCTCCGCGTGCTGCCGATATCTCTGTGCCCGAGTAGCAGTGCTTCGGCTGTAGCCTACTTCCACCCAATATAGTCCCAAGTCAATGTCTGCCTAGGAAATCGTCTAGTCTTAATCTGCATTGCTATGAGTACCCGTTGTGAATACGCAGGCCACAAGAAGTCATTAGTTTTTTTTTGTTGTTGTTGGGTCACTTTTACTCACGACATGCTAACGGCAACAAAGGATTCCATTAATTACGCTAAGCTAAGCTAGCCGTGGCGCTGCCGGACTAAGACAATGCATGCACTGAGACAAAAATGCATTTGCCCACCTATATAAATATAGAGGAGACGGTGAATAACCCCATTTCCACAAATTTCAGTTGCTGCCTGTTCCATTGTTCTGTAAGGGTTTGCTTGCTTATCTGAACATTTCCTCGGATTGCCACCTTGTATTACATGGGGTGCCGCTGGTGAAATGCATTTGGTGCATGTCCTGGAAAAACTCAATGAAGAGATAAAAAAAAGAAGAAACAGGTACACACATAGATTTTTTCTGAAAGAAAACATTTAGCAGTAACATTTTCTCAATACTTACAGTGTAAACAATCATGCTTTGGTTGTAGATAAGATTGCTGACAGTTTTTGTGTCAACTGTCATGGACAAAAACTCGAACTTGGCCCACATAAACTGGTGAGTCCACTCAGCTTCTTTTAAAACCTCTTTGATGGTTTCAAACTTTATTTCTTCATCTGAGGTAGAAAATAAAAATAAAACTTTTTTCCTTATCAGGTCAACAAAGAAGGATTTTATGTGGTGGTGATCACAGCACACATGCATTTAAACGCAAAACACACATTTAAGATGAATGTCAAGAAATTTTAAAATTGGTTACAAGCTCACCAGAATACACGGTAGACCTAAAAGAGAGCTTGCAGCTCTGAATGTCAAAGGGAAATTTGTAAACTTGCATCCTGCACGTGCTGACTATCAGCAGGTCGCTTGTGAGTGTGACGTGGCCGTTCCAGTCAATGGTAAGATAAGGACTCGGAGGGGTCTTGTCCTTCTCTGTCCTGAATAACAAACATTTATGTTTTTTATATAACGACTTTCTAAACAGTCTGACGCTCTATCACTAATAACCATTGTGAGCGTACATGGATTTGTGAGTGTGAGAGCATGCACATAACTTCAAACTTACATCTCTTCAATAGTTAGATCTGGCTTCCACAATAATTCAGTAGGAACAACCACTTGTTCAATTCCACAAAATTTGGATGGCAACCACCAAATGTGTTCATTGTGCCATTTCTACACGTGAAAACATGGAGGGGATCAAGAAGAAAGGAAGAAGAAGAGAAAGAATGAAAAGAAAGAATTTCAGTTTCCACTCTGATGAACGAATGATCCGAAAACTGATGTCGATCTCAGAGAGAACTCACCATATGAATCCAAACGTAAGCAATGAAAGTCTGGTCAATCTCTCTCTATGAGTAAAGAAAAAAGTATGTGTGAAAGTCTTTCCTATTGCACAATTCAATGAATATATAAAATACAGTATTAGAGCTGGTCAGCAGCAGCTAAGTTGATTTGAATATACAGATTTGGACTAAACGGTCTCAGTAGGGTAAACAAACATTTATTAGTCAGTCGCCACCTGCAGTGCTTAAAGCAAGCAACACTTTGTCACATAGTTCTGAGTGACTTTCAAACATAATTTTAGGTTGTATATGCTTCTATTAATATGGTTAGTTTGTTAAAGGTCCCATGACATGGGCTCTTTGGATGCTTTTATATAGACCTTAGTGGTCCCCTAATACTGTATCTGAAGTCTCTTTTATATAGACCTTAGTGGTCCCCTAATACTGTATCTGAAGTCTCTTTCCCGAAATTCAGCCTTGGTGCAGAATTACAGCCACTAGAGCCAGTCCCACAATGAGCTTTCCTTAGGATGTGCCATTTCTGTGTCTGAAACTATTGAGGAGGAGAGGGGGGGTGCAAGGTGGAGGGTGGGGGGTGTGGCCTTGACCAACTGCCACTTTGCTCGTTTGAAAGCCATGATGTCTCTCTCTCTCTCTCCTGGGTGGGCCAAATTCTCTGGGCGGGCAAAGCAGAGAAAGGGGAGGTAACCTTGCTCCTTATGACATCATAAGGAGAAGATTCCTGTCTGGCCCATCTGAGCTTTCATTTTCTCAAAGGCAGAGCAAGATACCCAGGGCTCGGTTTACACCTATCACCATTTCTAGCCACTGGGGGACCATAGGCTGGCTGGGGGAATGCATATTATGTTAAAAAACCTCATAAAGTGAAATTTTCATGCCATGGGACCTTTAACATATAAACACAGTGTCAGACATTAAAGTGCAAGCTTTGATCTATTTCTTGGAGGCAGTACGTATACCAACTTAGACCCGGTACATATTGAACTTAAAAGCAGCAGTAAAAAAGAATTGCATTTTTAGAATTAAAGTTTAGTAAGCATAGTAAGCAATGTTAATCCAATACAATTTTCATAAGGTTCAGTGAATATTTCCTCACAGTCATCTAGCGCTCTATGTTCTGTGTGCACTGAAAAAAAAATCCAGTGTTATGTGTAAATGCAAAACAAACAGAAAGGAGCGCACAAGCAAAATAACACTATTCCAGCCAATCATCACCAGGAGGTTTCTCTTGTCATTATGGACAGGTCAGTAATGACGCTAGCTTCGCTATTTCATAGTTTGCTGGTTCAATAGGTCAGTTTAACTTTGCCTGTTTGCTATTGTTTGTGATGGCTGCTCCCAACTGGTTGGCTTTACAGCAGTAGTAACAGTTTGCAAATCCACAACCTAACATGACCTAATATCGACTCTGCCGTATTTCGTTTAGTCAGCTGAGACAATTATAGAAGTGGTCGCTATGGATATGTGCATCAATGAATCTGGGGGGGGTGGAGATTCTGAAGGAAGGTGGGGGGGGGGTCCATTTGTGCGGGAATTGAGTATCAACAATCATCGCACAGCAAGATTTTTTAAGCTAATCACGTGCTACTGGGCACATGGTCATGATTTCCACATAATGTCTCTAGTTCAGAGAGTTCAATGGAGGAAGAAAAACATACCCTCCTTAGCAAAAGGAAATAATAAAAATTAATTAAAATTAAGAAAAGAAAATTAAGAAAATGTAAAGCTTAATTTAAAACTTACCACATCTAGGATGCCATAGATTGCCATTTGCAGGTGTACCCGTGTAGTCCTTTTAAAGTCTTTAACAGGTCGATACATGGTGTACTTAACCTTGTCGTTGGTCAGATTTAGGTAGTCAAAAACAGCCTGATAACTACAGTTTTTCCTAAAGCTTTCCCCATAGTCCGGATCTATTGGGAGATTTTAAGACACAATCTCAGTCAAAGAGTTTTTTCTTAAAAAATAAAGAAATGCTTCAATGCTCTTATTTTCGTCTGGACATCAGATACACTGTATGTATTCATGATTACTCATAATTTAGAAGAAATGACAAACAATAAGCAAACAATAGGCTCTGTGGGTAGGCATCCACTGCTTCTGAATTTACTATCAAACCTTGGAAAACACCAGCTGACAAATATCTGCAGTAATATCCAGTGGATTGTGGTCAGTGAAAGGCTATTATGAGATGGACATTGGCAGGACTGTGGGTGTTTATGTCATCAGCCCACTAATGATTTCGAAATGTGAGCTTTTTCAGTAATTTAGGTTTAAAAGGCCTCTCTATTTGAGATCCATCCGGTACACATTGTCCAAATGCATCGTCAACCAGACCACTTTACTGTTTACACCAGTATAATATATTTTTGTTTTATTATTACAAACAGAAATTCAATAGTTTCAGGACGTATAACTGTCATAATTAAGGGTACAGTTAAAAAATCATACATATAATACTGTATAGTTTGAACATACCTTTGTCATCGTGGAAGTTGGGTTGAGCCTCTGTGTTATTGTACGTACCTCCACCTGATAGAAAAGAGTATACAGGTCTTACCCTGATTCAATCACAGCTGTTTAAGGGGAGACACTGCAGTTGAAGAGGGAAAATATTTTAACTAAGATATATCACAATTACATTTTAAATTTAAATTTCCCCACATTAAGACTATATTGTTTGTATTAGAAATTCTTTTTCTTCTAGTGTTATGTGTATATATACAAATGATCTTGTTAAATATGTTAGTTTACATTTTTTATACATTTCCAAAACAGAATTCTGAACATTGGACAAAGCCAGGTTCAAAATTATGTTAACATAATAGAGTCTAAGGTTTTTACAGAGCGAATTTTATCTATTTTCATCACTTCATAAATCAGAAAATACTAGTCAATTTTCACCACGTTTTTAGGAGTAAAATGTTACATATACCAGGCTATGAATAACATATGAACAAACCCCTCTGCAACGTACTTTAGAAGATAGATAGGAATGAAAGTGGAAAGACATTTTAACTTCCCTAATTGATTACCTAAGACAATTGTTTTTTGTATCAAATGTTTTCTAAAAATGTGTATGTTTAAATATGCAAATGATGCATTAACTATTGCTAACGTGCATTTAAAATGTCATTTGAAATAGGATCAATACCAAACTTGCCAAATAAATACTTTCCCGCTTAGTTCTGGTAGGTTTTAACTGTCAACCGCACCATAACAGAGGAGTGTGATGTGTAAGATGAGAATGCAGAGGTTAAGTCACGTATGTCATGGCTGTAAAAAAATAAATGGCATCTGCGCATTTTTACCAACTATTATCAAGTACTGAAGGCATCCTCAAATTGATGGGGTAGGTCATGCCCCTTTTTGCAATTATTTTGGAGGGTCATAGAAATTTTTTTACTGGCGAAGGGAGGGTCAAGTCTATTTTTACTAAAGATCCCAAAACTCCTCCGGTGGCCCTTTATATAAATAACCAACAGTCCTTTACTCTAAATTATCCACTCACCACATTGTGACAAGTTTTTGGAAATATATATTGAAGGTAGTGTCAAACTACAACTCCATTCACCTTAATTATATTGGGCTGACAACAGAAGTTTCACACCTGCATGCATCGAACCGAATTGTTCCAGCTTACCTGTGAGGAGGAGCAGAAAGAGGAAACCTGCAAGCATCATGACTCTAAGAGGTCTGAACAGTTAGTGAGCATCATGGTCCTCTCTGTGCTGAGGGACGGGCAAAGTTCATAACCAATCCTTTATTTATTTATTTTTAAATCTCATCATTATAATGATAAAAAACATGCCTAATGCAGTAAAGCTCCCAGGAACTGCCAACACCCTTGACACTTAGTGGGCAGATCAATTTTGCTATAATACTGTAAGTAGTATAATTCTCACTTCCTGCACTCAGTTGAGTAGTTTGATGTCTGCGCTGCATCTGAAAGGACTCTTATATCAAGCATTTACATTTATTTACAAAAAATGTACAACTAATCTCAGATGTGATTGAGGGTTACAGCGCCAAGCTTTCCCATCCCTTCCAGTGCACAGTTCATTTCTTGTTTCCGTGACTCGCGGGAATGTGACGGTTGAGTTTAGGTAAAGGTAGTCGGTGGGCTTACGTTTCCATGACACACTGGAATAACGGGCCCGGTTATAGAAGGGTCTCCTGGGCTAAAGTCCTGTGTTTGACCCATCCACCACCACGACCAACGTCCCTACGCGGAATTTCCACCTTACATAGGCTACTACTCGCTAAACCCCGTGTAGTTGCTGCTCTCCCCGGTACGTTATACAAACACGCTGAAGGGCGCTTTTTTCCGTCTCTTCAGACGCTGACAGCCACTGTCCTAACGTCCGTATTTTAGTGAGAACGGGTTGTCCGCAGCCATGTTGGTGGCTCTGTGACGCTGTACTTAGGTACAGCGATGCTTCAAGCTAAATGCTAATGTCGATATTGCTACCAAACTCACCATGACAATGTGAACATTCTGATGTTTAGCAGTAAAAATGTAAAAAAAATTTTTAATTTTCAGTAGTTTAGGGTGTTAGGTGCTAACATTTGCAAATTAAATTACCACTTAAAGGTATAATATGTAACATTTCTGCATTAAAATGTCTAAAAATGACTATACCTATGTGATATATTGTGTTGAGGTCTGTACTTACACTCACTAACTTACACTATCACTAATGTTTCCAACAATTTTCAAACCCAGAAAAATCTGTAATTTTATTTCTGACACGAGACATTTCAAATCTTAAGACGTTAAAGATGAAAAGTTATTAAAAGAAAAACTTTTCGTCATACGGCATGGCCAGGCGGAGCGGCCATTTTGTGCGTAGTGGCAACAGGAAGTAGGCCCAAAACTATACGTGCTATACGTTAACGAACTGCTCCTAGAGATTTCATCCTATGGCCTTCAAATTTGGGCTGTACCATCTCAACACCTTAAAGATGAAAAGTTATTAAAAGAAAAACTTTTCGTCAGATGGTGTGGGCGTGGCGGCCATTTTGAGTGTTTAGCGATGAACAAGAAAGTGGCTGTAACTACAGTGTACATTGTCACATCTGCTTAAAATCTGCAGAAATCTTGCTCAAACACACCTGGAATATTACAGCCCAGGGGTTTATTAATTCCTTAAAATGAATTAATGTATCGTTGAGGTGAATAATTGTCATATGCACATTTAAGGAGGTTACTTCCCCAACAAAAGATGCAAAAGAGGAGGGAAGAGTAAATGATGCCTAGGATACATGTGTGCTGACTCAGATATAAAAAAAAAAAACTGGGCAGCTAAAATGAACATACACTGGCTATTAACAAGCTGGGAAAGCCAATTGCTGTTTTGCATTGCATTCAGTTTATTTAAATGGGGCCGGGCTAAGTCCCAAACCTCCTCAAGTCCTGGAAACGGCCTGGTTTTGGTCTCTATAAAATGTCAGAAAATGGTGAAAAATGTGGATCAGTGTTTCCCCCCAAAGAGCCCAAGATGATGTCCTCAAAATGTCTCGTTTTGTCCACAACTCAAAGATATTCAGTTTACTGTTACAGAGGAGAGAAGATACTAGAACATATTCACATTTAACAAGCTAGAATCAGAGGTTTTACTTTTTTTCATAAAAAAAAAAAGAAAAAAATGACTTAAACTGATTTTCAAAATAGTTGTCAATTAATTGAACTAGTGCAGTGCCCGTTGGAAATGTGCCTGTTTGGAACGGGCCGATTGCTTGGCCTGTGGTATTGCTGCTTGTGAAATTGTACCCCCCAAAAAAATGACTTTACAGAAGGACCCCCGAACCACTTCATATGCAACTCCACTGTAACCTGAGACAGTGCAACATGTTTTGATTTATTGTAGAAATGATGACCGCCAAAGACAAGATCTACTCAGAGAATTACGAGAAATTGGCTTTGGAAGAAGTATGTCTGAAAAGTATTTTAGAAGTGTAGGGTCAAGCAGGAGGACACTGGACTGGATAATAGAATATAGTGCACTAAGGTGCTAGGTCCAGATGCCAGTAGATGGCAGCAATGCAACTTTTTGGATGCCGGCTGCCGTAAAACCCCAAAGAAGAAGAAGAAGAAGAAGAAGAAGAAGAAGAAGAAGAAGAAGAAGAAGAAGAATGTGGATAATATTGGATATTTGGTTCACAATTATGTGAGGAGGAACTATTATACAATATATGCTTATCTTTACAGATGGATCAAAAGATCCAGGGGGTGAACATGTAGTTTCGGGAGTGTACATACCTGAGTTTTGTATAGTTATATGTAAAATACTTGATAAATTATCTGTATATACATCAGAAATGGTTGCTATTATTTTAGGGTTACAGTGGATAGAGGAGGTGAGGCCAGAGAGAGTTGTCATTTGTTCGGACTCTACTGCAGCCCTGCATAGTTTGAATTCCAAACAAACAGTGAGAGATGTAGAAACCAATAAGGAAACTCCAAGGCACTCTCTTTTAGAAAAATACTAAGCCTTTATTTATGGCTTGGTCATCATAAATCTTAAAGTACTCCGACGCGTTTTGGCATACAAGCTTTCGTCAGGGAGTCAAACAGTGAGGCCTCAAGATACAATCTTGTGGCCTCAAGATACTATCTCGAGGCCACAAGATAGTATCTCGAGGCCTCAAGATAGTATCATGAGGCCTCAAGATAGTGTAGAGATGTAGTGTAGTGCAATACTTCACATTCTGTGCAATATTCTCTGTTTTAATATTCAGTGTGCAATATATTTTGCTGCAGTTCTGCTTCTATTTATTTACTAGTACTGTTCATCACAATTCTGTTAATACAGTAATGTAAATCTTGTAGGCTGCATATCCATAGTCCTTTATAATTCTTCTTCATATTTTATAGCCTATATTTATACTTTTTACATGTATATATGTCACAAAGTGAAGCCAGGCAGCCAGAGTTTTCTTATGTTCTATATAGTGTGGTGTTTCGGTGTTTTATTTTGTATATAGTGTGGTGTTTTGGTTTGCCTGGCACAGAACTGAAGACTCCTCCCGCGCACCTGAGGCAGATCTCATCAGAGATGCTGGAGGAACACGGAACGCGCTCCACATTTTGATAATGAATGGCTGAGACACAAGGAGGAAAGTTCGGCCGATAGTCGAACCTCAGGTTGAGGAGGAACAATGCAGTTCCGTCCGGTGGGTGGAAAACAGGACCAGCTCTTCACTCGGGCAATCCTGGAGGGGCCTGGGAGTATGCCAACCGCTACATGTTTGTGATTTGGAGAGTATGGCCGGGTCCCCGGGAGATACTGTGGGAGGTGCTGCGAAGTATGGGGTAGGGTCTCTACTCAGGGCCATCAATCTCTGTACGACCAAAGTGAGAGCTGTGTCAGGGTTCTCGGCAGTAAGTCGGACTCGTTTCAGGTGAGGTTGGCCTCCGCCAGGGCTGCGCTTTGTCACCAATCCTGTTTGTAATATTTATGGACAGGATATCGAGTAGTGTCGGGGTGGGGGGGTTGCGGTTCGGTGGGCTGGGGATCTCATCTGCTTTTGCAGATGATGTGGTCCTGATGGCATCATCGGCCTCGCGCCTTCAGCACTCACTGGATCGGTTCGCAACCGAGTGTGAAGCCGGTTGGGATGAGGATCAGCACCTCTAAATCGGAGGCCATGGTTCTCAGCAGGAAACCGATGGAATGCCTTCTCCAGGTAGGGAATGAGTCCTTACCCCAAGTGAAGGGTTCCAAGTACCTTGGGGTTTTGTTCGCGAGTGAGGGGACAATGGAGCGGGGATTGGTGGTGAATCGGCCGAGTGCGGTATTACATTCCATCTACTCGCACCGTTGTGACGAAAAGAGCTGAGCCAGAAGGCAAAGCTCTCGATCTACCGGTCAGTTTTCGTTCCTACCCTCACCTGTGGTCATGAAGGCTGGGTCATGACCGAAAGAGCGAGATCCAGGGTGCAAGCGGCGAAATGGGTTTCCTCAGGAGGGTGGCTGGCTTCTCCCTTAGAGATAGGGTGAGAAGCTCAGTCATCCGTGAGGAGCTTCGAGTAGAGCCGCTGCTCGCTGCGTCCGAAAGGAGCCAGTTGAGGTGGTTCGGGCATCTGGTGAGGATGCCCCCTGGGCGCCTCCCTGGGAGGTGTTCCAGGCACGTCCAGCTGGGGGAGGCCTCGGGAAGACCCAGGACTAGGTGGAGGGATTATATCTCCAACCTGGCCTGGGACGCCTCGGGATCCCCCAGTCGGAGCTGGTTAATGTTGCTTTCGAAAGGGAAGAGTTTGGGGTCCCCTGCTGGAGCTGCTCCCCCGCGACCCGACACCGGATAAGCGGACGAAGATGGATGGATGGATGGACAAGGAGGAAAGAGGAGCGGATAGAGAGCAAAAAAGAAACGTTGGGGACGGGGCACAGATAGACGGGCAGGACAGCGGAGCCGGAGGACAGCTGTGGATGTTTGGCGGCGCGTTGCCGTTGTGGCCCGAACAGGAAAAGCAGAGTGGACGTTGCGTGCTGCTGGCCCTCTTCCCCCTCCCTCAAACAGAAAAGGGTAAAGACTGTAGTCCCTTTCTCTATAGACTGGTTGAAATCAGATTTTCTATTTTTGCCCAAATCGCACTCGCACAACGCCAAACATCCACAGCTGTCCTCCGGCTCCGGCTCCGCTGTCCTAGCCGTCTATCTGTGCTCCGTCCCCAACATTTCTTTTTCGCTCTCTATCCGCTCCTCTTTCCTCCTTGTGTCTCAGCCATTCATAATACAAAATAAAACACCCGAAACACCACACTATATACAACATAAGAAAACTCTGGCTGCCTGGCTCCACTTTGTGACATATATACATGTAAAAAGTATAAATATAGGCTATAAAATATGAAGAAGAATTATTTCGTGGCCACGAGATCGTATCTGCCACACATTTATGGGAACTTCTGCAACAGAGTTGGGAAGAACTTTATCAAGAATATTTGATTTCCATTGAAAGAATGCCACGAGTGTGCTCAGCTGTTATATCTGCAAAAGGGGGCTACTTTGATGAGTCAAATATTTAGAATACATTTTGGTTTATAAATTGATTTCATTATTTCTTTTTTAACTTAAATTGTTCATTTTTTCTATTCATTCATTTCAGAGTACAATAAGACATTGAACTGCATGAATTTCAATAAAAACCTGAAAAAATTGGGGTGTTCTAAAACTTTTGACCGGTAGTATATATATATATATATATAATATATATAACAAATAGGTTTTACTGGCTCCGTTTGTGAACTTCTAAATGTTTTGAACAATGAACTCAATCACTTCTGGAAAAAAGCTTATTGGTTTCGTTCGTAAGTATTTCCATTGTTCTTCGAGATGAGGATGTGGGTAAACTGTTTCAGAAACAATACGACGTCGACGCAGGATGGAGCTCTCCTCACTCTGCCTGATACTTTGTAAGAAATCTCACTTTCAATCATTTCAATAGATATACTTTTCTTTCTTTTTCTGGTTTTCCTTTGTACAGTCAACCGTTATTTCATGTTGTTCCCGAGTTAGAGTTGATTAGATTCACCATCATTTGCAGGTACCGAGACCACAAAATGGAGTTTAGCATCTAAGCAGAAGAGAAAGAAAACAGTAAAGTTCAGAGTATAACAGGAAAGGAAAGTTTGAAATAAGCTAAGATATTAACTGTATCAACAAAAAGATATTTAGTGCAGGTGTGAAGTACAAGTAAAGGCAGGAGATAGAAAAAAAACCACCAGCAATGTGATAATGTCACTACTACCGTGTTCTGCGAGGTGAAATCAAAGGAGTCTGGTGGCTTTGTTAAAGGGTAACTTCAGTAAAGTGGCACAGACAACCACACTTCTAAACATTGAAACCTGCAGAAGTGCAACTTTCATTTTAACACATTTCTCGACTCAAATGCTATAGTGAATTCATGTGCATTTTTCTCTTCTTAAATGAAATAAACCTAGACATCAAAGCTAGTCTCGTCGTGACCACAATCGGTGCATTTACATGCAGTTTTAAAAACCAGATTGTATTCGGGTTAAGACAGAGGTGTTAAAAGTATTCACGTTCATTACTCAAGTAGAAGTATAGATACTAGGCTTTAAAAAGACTTCTGTAGAAGACCTTGAAGTATCAACTCAAGATTTTTACTCAAGTAAAAGTGTAAAAGTACTGGTTTCAAAACTACTTAAAGTATAAAAGTAATGTAAGGGGGAATAAATGCCATTAAGGACAAAAGCTTAGGCCGCGCCACAGGGGTCTATAGTGCACTACCCCACCTCCACAAAAATCGTTTTTTCTAAAGGCCATAATGACTATAATATATTATTATGGGGGTGGTGATGGCGCAGTGGATATGACACATGCCTTTGGTGTTGGAGACCCACGTTTGATTTCCACTGCGATACATCAACCAATGTGTCCCTGAGCAAGACACTTAACCCCCAGTTGCTCCAGAGGCGTGCAACCAAGCAATTGTAAGGCGCTTTGGATAAAATCGTCAGCTAAATGAATGTAATTATATTGTTAATGTTGAAAAATGTGGGATGCACTTGTTTCAGCCGCATTTATGCCCATTCAAAATGAACGCATTTTATTACAATGCAAATACATTAAAGAACCATATACTGTATGTGTAGGCCTACTACTGATTAACATTTGTGTTTCATGGAGCGGAAGATATGACGACTAGTTGCCTATAAGTATTGTAATTAGCTCGTGGTACTTGGGTGCGCAGAGCTTGCAGCACATTCGAAAGGAGTTGTTTTTGCATCCAACCATTTTGAAAAATTCTACCAGGTATGGCCAGGGATGTAGAAGGGTTGGTTGGTCTTCCTGGCTACCAACCTCCTTGCTTGTGCTTGGTTGGGACATTTCGCTCAAATTCTCTTGAACCTCTGCCACGGACATCTTCGTACTTGGCTACATACGTCTGCTATTTCCTTGCTGGAGTGTGACGTGATTTGTGTCATGTGCAGGTGTGATGGATTGTGTACAAGCCAATAGGGTGTCGGGATGGTATATGTTTATTCTTCTCATCAATCAAATTCACTCTATCCAGATGGCGCGATTTATCTGGATAGGTTTTTGGTTTTTTTGAATGATGACAAGCCTGAATGAAAACAAGCCGAACTGAAATAGGAGTAACGAGGCTATTTTTATAATGTAAGGAGTAGAAGCAAAACATTTGCTGTAAAATAATAACTCCAATAAAGTATAGATATCCAAAATTTCTACTTAAGTAAGGTAACAAAGTATTTGTACTTTGATACTTGACACCTCTGGGTTATGATAAAACCTTAGTGGTCCTCTAATACCTCAGTGGTCCTCTAATCCAAACATGTCTGGTCAATCTCTCTCTCTATGAGTAAAGAAAAAAGTATGTGTGAAAGTCTTTCCTACTGCACAATTCAATGAATATATAAAATACAGTATTAGAGCTGGTCAGCAGCAGCTAAGTTGATTTGAATATACAGATTTGGACTAAACGGTCTCAGTAGGGTAAACAAACATTTATTAGTCAGTCGCCACCTGCAGTGCTTAAAGCAAGCAACACTTTGTCACATAGTTCTGAGTGACTTTCAAACATAATTTTAGGTTGTATATGCTTCTATTAATATGGTTAGTTTGTTAAAGGTCCCATGACATGGGCTCTTTGGATGCTTTTATATAGACCTTAGTGGTCCCCTAATACTGTATCTGAAGTCTCTTTTATATAGACCTTAGTGGTCCCCTAATACTGTATCTGAAGTCTCTTTTATATAGACCTTAGTGGTCCCCTAATACTGTATCTGAAGTCTCTTTTATATAGACCTTAGTGGTCCTCTAATACTGTATCTGAAGTCTCTTTTATATAGACCTTAGTGGTCCCCTAATACTGTATCTGAAGTCTCTTTTATATAGACCTTAGTGGTCCCCTAATACTGTATCTGAAGTCTCTTTTATATAGACCTTAGTGGTCCTCTAATACTGTATCTGAAGTCTCTTTTATATAGGCCTTAGTGGTCCCCTAATACTGTATCTGAAGTCTCTTTTATATAGACCTTAGTGGTCCCCTAATACTGTATCTGAAGTCTCTTTTATATAGACCTTAGTGGTCCCCTAATACTGTATCTGAAGTCTCTTTTATATAGACCTTAGTGGTCCCCTAATACTGTATCTGAAGTCTCTTTTATATAGGCCTTAGTGGTCCCCTAATACTGTATCTGAAGTCTCTTTTATATAGACCTTAGTGGTCCCTAATACTGTATCTGAAGTATTTTACACCTATCACCATTTCTAGCCACTGGGGGACCATAGGCAGGCTGGGGGAACACATATTAATGTTAAAAAACCTCATAAAGTGAAATTTTCATGCCATGGGACCTTTACATGTCTTAGCATAAAACCCACATGTGAACCCATTTTTCAAATCAATCTTGTTCTAAGAAGTTTGATGAAAAATGTTGATTTATTTGACAATAATTGTCGATTAATCGTATTGATAAAAAGGTGCAATAAGACCAAACGCACAAGGTTTGTTGTCTCTGTTTTTAACACAGAAAACATCAGATGTTGTTTAAAATCATGTCTATTTCCGGTTTGAACCAGCTGCAGCCACACTGAGCATCCATCCCGATAAATCACAGTTCTTCCGGTATGAGGACATCTCTCTAAACTGTTCGGCGGCAGTAAACTCCAGCGGGTGGACACTGAGGAAAAACGACTCGTCTAAGACGCCCGAGCCATGCGAGGGTAGCTGCCGCCTCAAGGATGTGTACCCATCGGACACCGGCGTGTACTGGTGTGAGTCGCAGGGGGGGCAGTGCAGCAACACCATCAGCATCACAGTGATCCGTATGTATTGGCTTGTTGTTTTGTTTCACACTGTTTCTGCTCTACTGGTTTGACAAAGGGACCATAAATCATTCATTTATATCTTGAGTTTAAAGTAAAGTAGAACATACTGCTATGTGCCTAAACCACACGCACGCTCATTTCTACCAACAAGTCCTCCAAACCATACAGACAATATGGGTCTGGGATTTGTTTCTAACTCTCTAATATGACCAACAGGAGCGTTTCATAAGTCTGCGCCCCAACGGTGGCAGAAATATAGCCTGGCTCCGCCCTCCTACGTACTTCCGCGCAATTTTCATTTTCCTTTAGTGCTCCGTCTGGGTTTGCAGTATATTCTTGGCTTTTCTCCGGCCAAATCTTTACTGGTCCTATCAGTGAAACGAGGGAGTGGCTGAGATCGATGATGTTGAGGTCGTGCGTTGTAGTTCCGTAATGGCGGCGGAGAAAGATGTGAGCGGAGCCATTCGGTCCGTTGTGGCAACGCTGCTGAATATCCAGAAGTTAAAGCTCGAGCAAGAACAATCTTTGCTGAGTTGTGTTGGTGGCCATGATGTCGTGGCCCTCCTCCCCACAGGGTTCTGGGAACAGTTTGATTTTCCAGCTCGCTCCGTTAGTGGTGAAGGAGTTGGCTAAGGATAACGCTAGCGATGCTAAGCCGACGTCACGACCAAACGTTAGCGATTGGTTATGGCAGATCCAGAGTGGCTCTGGGCATATCCAATAGTTTTAAACTTCAACAGAGTGCCCGCCTTCAAGGAAGTTAACACTTGTCAATGGAGAGTGGCCAGACTCTCTGGACACATGAAATGTACCAGAGTCTGGTAGGACCAGGCTAATGGACCAGAGTCTGGTAGGACCAGGCTGGTGTACCAGAGTCTGGTAGGACCAGGCTAATATACCAAAGTCTGGTAGGACCAGGCCAGTGGACAAGAGTCTGGTAGGACCAGGCTAATGGACCAGAGTCGGGTAGGACCAGGCTAGTGTATCAGAGTCTGGTAGGACCAGGCTAATGTACCAAAGTCTGGTAGGACCAGGCCAGTGGACCAGAGTCTGGTAGGACCAGGCTAATGGACCAGAGTCGGGTAGGACCAGGCTAGTGTATCAGAGTCTGGTAGGACCAGGCTAGTGTATCAGAGTCTGGTAGGACCAGGCCAGTGGACCAGAGTCTGGTAGGACCAGGCTAGCAGAAATACGTCCTTATATCTAACGGTCACGGTTTTAAACATGTCGTTAACATTGTGAAACGGTCCCAGTTTGGTTATGTTTAGGCACAAAAACTCATTTAAGTTTAGAAAAAGATGGCGGTTTGGGTTAAACTCAAACGTTACGTCGCACCACTATAAACCTAAATATAGGTCAGAATTGCTACTTGAACAAGTTATCTATGGGAGTGTTTCTCGGAGGATAGTCGCAGAAACAAAAAATGCACAATTGACCAAACATAGGTGTAAAATGACCACAAAGAGATGCTAAATGACAAAGAAGAGATGCAAAATGACCAAGATAGAAAAGTAAAACTACTAAAAATGGATGCTAAACAATCAGAGATACAAAAAGACAAAAAATAGACTCATTGAGTTTGGGTGTCTTGTTCCTATGTAGACAGGGTGTTATCCGTCCATGCCCAGGCCAATAAAAAATGCAGCAACAGTCAGAGTTTGCAGGTGGAAGAAGCAGCTGGAAGCTCCATGGGACAGGGAAGAGTTGGCAGGCACACGCACTACTGCAGAGATCAAACAGAACACACACCTACATTGTGTTTTCAAGTCAAGTTAAGCTCTGCTGATCCCGCTGGCTTTACGCACAGATTCCAGTTGTCTGTCACTGTTTGTACGGATTGACTTTAAAAGCTACCCTCTGATAAAAGCTTTCCGAACATAAACATCTTAGATGTAGAGATTACAGCAGGTGCTACACTTATCTTCAACCACAACAACAATGACTGAATGCTGTTCTACGTTTTCAGCCGGCGTTGTGATCCTGGAGAGTCCTGCACTTCCTGTGGCGGAGGGAGACAACGTGACGCTCCGCTGCTCCTTCAAGGAAAGATACGACACGCATCCTGCATCCAACTTCTCCGCCGCGTTCTTCAAAAACGACGTGTTCATCGGCTCCGAGCCTGCGGGAGAGATGATCCTCCCAGCGGTGTCCACAACTGACGAAGGCTTCTACAAGTGTCAACACCCAACCAAGGAAGAGTCCCCGGACAGCTGGCTGGCTGTCAGAGGTGACCTCATGTTCTGCTTCCGCATCATGTGTGTGACGGGACGTCCGCTCTAGTGTTTAGTAGGGCAGTGTATTTGTGTAGAAGTGTCTTTGTTCTATCAATCAATCAAGCAATCAGTGTTTATTTTTTGTTACCACATTTATGGTTTTCGTGCGTTTTCGTTCTCGTGTGATGAACAAAAGGAGAAATTTATATTTTTAGATAAAACGTGTTTTGGGGACATATGTCTGTTATATACATAATATACATACATCTGGTGATAGATGTAGATAGATAGATAGATAGATAGATACATAAATACATAAATACATAAATATAGCTAAACTAAACGCCTGAATAAGAGCGCCTGGGTAGCTCACCTGGTAGAGAGCGCATCCACATACAGAGGCTTAGTCCACGATAGGGTTGCACGATATTGACAAAATGTGATATTGCGATATCGATATTAATTTCGATATTTTTAAACATATGGGAAATTACAAAAAACGCATCAAAATAGATTCACAGCAAATTAAACAAGTTTTCTTACAACACAAGGTTTATTTCAACTGACGGTCATATTGGACTGGTCCAACATGAATAAATAAATAAGGACCATGTCTACGAAACAGGACATGTTCTACTGGTTGGACAGTATAAAATAAATAAATAAAGAGAACAGGACACAACTTTTCTTTCGCTTCTCTGATTCGTTCCGTTTAGTCGTCTCTATCTATTTCTTCGTGCGCTGACGTGCACTAACATGTGCAAGTGGCACGGTAACTGGCCAATGAAATGATGATCATTACAGAGTTTCAAGCTCTAAATCCAACACAACTAAGACACACAGCCAACGGACGGGACGCGGCTCTCCACAAAATAAACTAAATATTGCATACTTATCGCGACCCTTTCGATATATTGCGATAACGATATTGAGTCGATATATCTTGCACCCCTAGTCCTCGAAGCAGCGGCCACGGGTTCAACTCCAAACTTCAGAGACCTGAAAAATGGCACAAAAAAACAATCTTTAGTATAAAAAAAAAAGCCTGAATAAAAAGCTAGGTCTTTCTAGTTTTCTGTTTAAAGTATCGACATTCTCTGCTGTCGTCTCATTCATTTTTTGGTTTAATATTTTAGAAAAGCAGAATTGATTGTGTGTCATGTTTAAAAAAAAACTTTGGAGGACACTGAGATCCATATCCATGTATTTAGTTTATGGAAATGTTTGGTCTGTTAATAACTGCATATTTGAAACTCGAACTTTCTTCCTCCCAGCTCGGCCTGCAGATGCTTCTCCTCCTCCTTCTCCTCCTCCTCCTCTTTCTCTGACGATACCTCTCCCCTGGCTGCTCTGCTTCGGCCTGCTCTTCCTCTTCTACAAAGTCATCGTCACACTGGGTATCTACAAGTACCGCAGGAGGGCTCGAAGTAAGAACTCCAACTCTAAACCGGGGGTGTTCCAATGCAACCAAAACTTTTTGTGGATCAGATCACATTAAAGGTCCCACGGCATTAAAATTTCACTTTATGAGGTTTTTTAACATTAATATGAGTTCCCCCAGGTGGGACTGGCTCTAGTGGCTGTAATTCTGCACCAAGGCTGAATTTCGGGAAAGAGACTTCAGATGCAGTATTAGGGGACCACTAAGGTCTATATAAAAGAGACTTCAGATACAGTATTAGGGGACCACTAAGGTCTATATAAAAGAGACTTCAGATACAGTATTAGGGGACCACTAAGGTCTATATAAAAGAGACTTCAGATACAGTATTAGGGGACCACTAAGGTCTATATAAAAGAGACTTCAGATACAGTATTAGGGGACCACTAAGGTCTATATAAAAAAGACTTCAGATACAGTATTAGGGGACCACTAAGGCCTATATAAAAGAGACTTCAGATACAGTATTAGGGGACCACTAAGGCCTATATAAAAGAGACTTCAGATACAGTATTAGGGGACCACTAAGGTCTATATAAAAGAGACTTCAGATACAGTATTAGGGGACCACTAAGGTCTATATAAAAGAGACTTCAGATACAGTATTAGGGGACCACTAAGGTCTATATAAAAGAGACTTCAGATACAGTATTTGGGGACCACTAAGGTCTATATAAAAGAGACTTCAGATACAGTATTAGGGGACCACTAAGGCCTATATAAAAGAGACTTCAGATACAGGATTAGGGGACCACTAAGGCCTATATAAAAGCATCCAAAAAGCAGCATGTCATAGGATCTTTAACCGTTAAACCGTTTTTTCAGTCTGAGTTGCAGTTTGAGTGTGTTATTGTTGTTTATGCTGCTGCTTCACATCCTGTTCCACTAAACTGTGAAGGTGGCCTCGCAGGTCTGACTCTGTGGTTTTTTGGTGAGAAAAAAAAAAAATATATATATATATATATATATATATATATATATATATATATATATATATATATATACACGGTAGTCACAGTAACAGTCAACACATTTCGAGATACGTGTTTTTTTTTTTACCAGACAGATAGGGGGAAGGCCAACAATTATATAAAGCAGGATGTGGAAGATTCACACTTCACACTTTTCTCCGCTCTGGTTTCCCTGCAGCTCGAGCCAAGGCGACAAGCAGAGCGTCCAATCATCTCGTACCGGAACGAAGAATATAATTCATATGCTGGCAATATTCATCTTTTTGTATTTATCTTGTTGTGGTATTAAGATGCCTACATGCTTTATTTAACTGTCTGGTTGTCCTCGGGGTCAAAGTTTCTTTCAACCAAATTGTCCAAAAAAAAACATGGATGGTTCCGTACAACGCTCTTCACAAGTAAAATAAATTATCAGTTCACTACAGTTTTATTCAATCTTATAGCATTGGAAGAGAAACTGATGAATGAACGTTAAAAAAAGTGACAAAAATGTCAGAAAAAGTGACAAAACCATCGAGGGGAAGGCGACAAAAGTGTCGAAAAAGACGACCAAAAAGTATTTTTCAATTTTGACCCAGAAAAACCCAGAGCTTGTGACCAGGAGGTCGTCGGTTCAATCCCCAGATCGGCAGGGGAATCTGGGAGGGGAAAGTGAAAGAGCTTGTCTCTCCCCTCATTACCACCATTGCGGTGCCCTTGAGCAAGGCGCTTAACCCCCAACCGCTCCAGTGGAGCTGCTCAGTGGCCAGCAGATCAGACTGGGGTTGTACTGGGCAGTTTCCAGGTATGAATGTGCAACTGTGTGAATGTGACAGGTCGTCATTGCAAATGAGAAATTGTTCTCAATGGACTCACCTGGATAAATAAAGGTTAAAAAATAAAAATACAAAAAAGTTGCATGGTCGACGGTCTTCCCGGGTCAAAATTGACCCAGTCTGTTTTGCC
Source organism: Perca fluviatilis (assembly GCF_010015445.1). Classification (NCBI taxonomy): domain Eukaryota; kingdom Metazoa; phylum Chordata; class Actinopteri; order Perciformes; family Percidae; genus Perca; species Perca fluviatilis. The sequence continues at coordinate 29,098,056 of NC_053125.1, read as the reverse complement.
TGTTTTATAAAGCATAAAGTATACATCTTCTAAGCCAGTGTTTCTCAAATGGGGGTACGTGTCCCACTAGGGGTACTTTGGAGGACTGCAGGGGTTATGTGAGATATTTAACAAAATGTTTAATAGTTACAAGGCTGTTGTCCAGAACATTGTCTTCATGTAGACTTTTTTTTTTTTTTCTACCAAAAATGTGACATTTGTGTCACCTCCTTTGGACATAATCTTGTCCTAATCCTTCTTATGTCACTGTTATTTTAGGTTTTTGATACTATTTTGACCTATTCTTGCCTTACTTCCTTCCTTCTTTCTTGTCTTTTTTACACTGTTTTTCTCCTTTTCTCATCAGCATTTAAATGTTTTTTTTCCAGTTACAAGGCTGTTGTTTAGTATATCCATCGCTGACATCGCTGTACTGTTCCTCTTTTTAGAGACTGTTTTTTTTCTACCGAAAATGATTAGCGCTAGTCAGGGGGTACTTGGCTTAAAGAAACAATTCAAAAGGGGGACATTATTGAAAAATGTTTGAGAACCCCTGTTCTAAGCCAACTTTCATTCAAACGTATCACCGCTAGTTTGTAATTCATGTTCAATAAACCTAATTTATATTAAATTATGCTTAATTTTGAGTTAAAAAACCCAGAAATGATGAATTACTTTAGCTAATAATTAAGATCAGAGAACCGTGTGTTGATGAATAATAACAGCAGTTTCGTGTTATTTTTGGGCAATTTGGTTGAAACAAACCCATTTTTTTGATACAGAAACTTTGAAAATGGGTCAGATTTTACCCAAGGACAACAGCAGAAGTTAAGAATGTTTTCACACGTGTCCCTGTTTGGTTTTCTTCCTTTTGGTATCCTTTTATCATCACCCGAGCCTTCAGGGAACTAAATAATAAGGACGATTTTCGGCAGAGTCATTTATATTTTGACTCTTTCCAAACGAATGCATTACCAAGGCCAGACCAGCAGGTGTCACCGTCCTGACTCTTTTAAACGTGGGGGCCAGATGTGACAACATCTGCATCTAAACTTCTGCAAAGTACAACTCACACATCTTATTATCGCCTCACTTATTCCCTCCCAGACCCTTTAAGCAGACCTTTTCATTCTCACTGAAGGCATCAAAACTATGAATGAACACATATGGAATTATGTACTTAACAAAAAAGTGTGAAATAACTGAAAACATGTCTTATATTTTAGATTCCTCAAAGTAGCCACCCTTTGCTTTTTTTATTAATAAGGGAATAAATTCCACTAATTAACCCTGACAAAGCACACCTGTGAAGTGAAAACCATTTCAGGTGACTACCTCATGAAGCTCATTGAGAGAACACCAAGGGTTTGCAGAGTTATCAAAAAAAGCAAAGGGTGGCTACTTTGAGGAATCTAAAATATAAGACATGTTTTCAGTAATTTCACACTTTTTTGTTAAGTACATAATTCCATATGTGTTCATTCATAGTTTTGATGCCTTCAGTGAGAATCTACAATGTAAATAGTCATGAAAATAAAGAAACACATTGAATGAGAAGGTGTGTCCAAACTTTTGGCCTGAGTCATTAGACTCATTGCAGCACTGAAGGGACCTCTCATAATGATGTTAGACATATAATCAATAGGGGTGGGGGGAAAAATCGATACAGTATAGTATTGTGATATTTTTCGTGGCAATACTGTATCGATACACAGACGCCAAGTATCGATCTTCTATGATATATGTGTCAGTCAGTCTGTCTGCTTAACGATCCCATTTTGCAGCAATAAAATTGAAGTGAAATGAACAAACAGAGAAATGTATCTTTTTTCGATAATACAGATGTTGACAACATTTTCCTTTCATTTGAAATTGGGAAAAATTTGAAGTTGGAAAAAAGGTAATACATTGCAGTATATCGCAGAATATTGCAATATGTTTAAAATCACAATAATATCGTATCGTGACATAAGTATCGTGATGACATCGTATCGTGAGGCCTCTGGTGATTCCCACCCCTAATAATTAATAACAATCCGAGCCTGACAGTGGCAGAAACAGCCCTTTTAGTGGACGCTAACTAACAGTGTGTGACATCACTGATTGCAGTATTTTTAAAGAGCCCCTTTTATCCTCCCTTTTCAGCATCATGTTTGTATTCTTAGGGTCTACTATGACGATTGTGATTGGTTTAAAGAAATGGCAATAAACCAGAGCACGTTTTCCTCCCAGTTTATAAGCTGAAATGTTGCATATAACATCAAAAAGGTTGTGTGATAAATGACATAACCACAAACGATACATACACAGCTTTGACCCACGGAGAAAAGTGGAACTGACTCGTTCTTTGTTTAGTTGTATGGAAACCAAACCTTAATGGAGGCATAACTGGGGATTTTTCTTTTGTTGACGTACAAGGAACAGAGCTGGCTCTATCAGGACGCTGCCAGGTTTTTCCTGCTGCTGATGTAATTACAGGAACAAGATACTAACCAGGGGGAAACTGTTTTATTACTCACTGTTATTTCCCCAATCTTCTGTTCATCATCAGCTCACTGTTTATCATTTATAGAAACACTATTACCGTCAAGCTTCATCATCTACCTTTGCCCTTACTTACTTACTCCTCTTCATCCCCTATGGCAGGGATCTTCAACAGGGGGTCCGGGACCCCTAAGGGGGTCATCAGAGTCAATGCAGGGGGGCCTCAAAATTATTGTTAATTTTTGAAAGTTTTTTCAAAAATTGTAACATGAATCCAACATATTTTTAGCAAATATAAATCCCCACTGCTTACTGGCCTATAGCCAAGGCAGTCACTAAGGCCATCCACAGATGTGTGCCACATTTATGTTTAACATTAAAACATGATTTATAAAATCATACCAACAATTATTAATCTGAATAGCATAATATTATATGCAAACAAAAGGTATGTATAAAGGATTTAGGCTGTCCTACATGTTATTATAGCTATTGTAGTTAATATGCAACTTTATTTTATAAAATATATGTAGTAGAGGGTCCCTGCTCCATCTTTCTTTCAGTTAAGAGGTCCTTGGTTTAAAAAACGTTGAAGACCCCTGCCCTATGGGACATAAGGCTTCAATGAGCACTCTCCATGTGCGGCCCGTGGCAGCATGTTGGGCCTCTCCCCGTGACAGGTTCATCTGTTCCAGCTCTTGTGTCACCGTTCTGCGCGCGGTGGTTGTTGGGGCTTCCCAGGTTGTTTTTCTTGCCAGGTGGTGTCCATCTTAAGGGGACTTTTGTGATGTGGTCCTGCTCCATCCTCAACACTTGTCGTGGCCATCTCAGGCGTCTCAATCTCCTTGGTGATGCTCTGGCTTCCCGTTTTCTTGTACAGTTCATTGTTGGAGATGTTATTAGGCTAAAAGATCTGGCACATTCGCCCTGAATGAACCAATCCTAGGGGTAGACTCTACAGGAGGCAGAACTTGGGGGGGGGGTTCTTTTGTCGACGTACAAAGGAACAGAGCTGGCTCTATCAGGAAGCTGCCGTGTTTTACCTGCTGCTGATGGCGTCACAGTAACAAGATTGCCTACTAACCAGGGGGTTTTATTATTTACTGTTATTTCCTGCAGCATTTCTCATCTGCTCACACAATACCACAAGACAGGGTTCCTCTTGAAGTCTTCAGGGTTTTTTAGGGAAATATAAGTCCTCTTTATGATGTCATGTTTGAAGATCCCGAGTCATTTTAACCCTTGTGTTGTCACCGTTGGCCATGAACTTCTTAGCCCGGTCCTATCAGACTCTGGTCCATTAGTCTGGTCCTACCAGACTCTGGTCCATTAGCCTGGTCCTACCAGACTCTGGTCCATTAGCCTGGTCCTACCAGACTCTGGTACATTTCATTTGTCCAGAGAGTCTGGCCACTCTCCATTGACAAGTGTTAACTTCCTTGAAGGCGGGTACTCTGTTGAAGTTTAAAACTATTGGATCTACCAATCGCTAACGTTTGGTCGTGACGTATGTCATGCGCATGTGCAACAAGAGGGGAGACCGTCAAGGCTTATATTTAGCATTGCTAGCGTTAGCCTTAAACAACTCCTTTACCACTAACGGAGCGAGCTGGAAAATCTAACTTTTCCCGAACCCCGTGGGGAGGAGGGCAACGACAACATGGCCACCAACACAACTCAGCAAAGATTGTTCTTGCTCGAGCTTTAACTTCTGGACATTCTGAAGCGTTGCTACAACGGACCGAATGGCTTCGCTCGCATCTTTCTCCGCCGCAACTCTAGCGCCCAGCCTCAACGTCATCGTTCTCAGCCCCTTCCTCTGTTCACTGATTGGACCGGCAAAAATTTTGAAGGAGAAAACACAAGACTATACCACGAACCCAGACGGAGTAATGACGGAAAATGAAAATTGAGCGTAAGTACGTAGGAGGGCGGAGCCAGGCAATGAACTTGTCATTCTGGGTCAAAATTGAAAAATTTGCTTTTTTTGGAACTTTTTTTCGACTTTTTTATGCTTTTTGCGCATTTTTAAAAGGGTTTTGTCCCTCTTTTCAATTTTTTTTTTATTCATGGTAAATTAAACCTAATTTAAATGACATTATACCTAATATCTGAGTTAAAAGCTGAAATTATGAATTATTTTGACTAACAGTTAAGATCAGAGAATGTTGAGTGAATCACAGACTGGTTCATGTCAAAGTTTGGTCAGGATGCTGTTTTTTAACCAAAAAATGTTTTCAAATGCTATGAAATCAAATAAAACAACATGGATGTATATGTTGTATGGGTCCTATACAACGTACATGCATCCTAGTTATTTTGGGGCAATTTGCTTGTAAGAAACCCATATTTCTGATATAAAAAAACTTTGAAAACGGGTGAAATTTGACCCGGGGACAACACAAGGGTTAAAAGTCATGAATCTAGGGCGCCCGTATACCTCAGTTGGTAGAGCAGGAGCACATATATAGATATTTACTCCTCGACCCAGCAGATCCGGTGTTTGACTCCAACCTGCGGCCCTTTGCTGCATGTCATTCTCCCCTCTCTCTCCCATTTTGTATCTTCATCTGTGCTGTCAAAAATAAAGGCTGAAAATGCCCAAAAAATAATAATAAAAAACTAAGTCATGAATCTAATGTTTGAACAGGGCTTGTTTCTTACCCTGCACTGTGCCTTTTCTTTGTGTATTTCGGTCCTGTCTCATAGGTTTGTGTTTAGTGTGTACACAAAAGGTAGGGGATTCCCTTTGTGACAACTAACGATCAGAATGTATGTCATGAGGAAGTAACGGTTTGGTCAGCTATTAATAGTACTCACATTCTCTGTGTTGCTAATAATAGGAATAGGAACATTCATGTCATCAGTTTCTGTCAACACCTAATGATTAACTATTATTAAAGTCGACTTTTGACCTCATAGACAGACTGATAGTCAACACATGACATGTAGAGACTTAAAGCAGCATGCCTTAGAAATGCTTATGTCAACAATATGAACAAATATGACGGCATGTCGAAAGAAGTCTCGAACACCCTTCAGGAATCTGTGTGTACCAGTCTGGATCATTGTTTGGGTTTCTAGGTTGCAAGTCAGTTCATTCAGCTTTATTATTTTCACTCTGTTGTGTCTACAACTCAGACATTTTAAAGGGAACAATCTTACTTGAAAGAAAGCTAATCTCTGTTTTCCTGATAGTATCTTCCTGCTTTTAACCCTAACTGCTGTAAAAGGGAATTAACATATACTTACATAATATGTTATAAGAAAAAGTTCATGGCTGTTAATCTAATTCTATTCTAGCCGTAAACTTGTTCAATAAAGGCCGGTCTCTAATGAGACCCTAAAGGGGGTTTCTTGTGTGAAAGAAACCCTTTATTTTTCGTGAGCGCACAAAAGTATCTCATTCTCACGAAAAACTAATATGAGTAGCATTCAGAGTGGCTGCCGAGGAGGAGGAGGAGGTATTCATCTTCCTGAAAACGCAACGAGACGTACCTCACAGTATCATCAACAAACTTAGAGATGATGAGGTAACTACAGTGTTAACCGATAACATGCTGTGAATGTGAAATATTAATTTTAGCAACATAAAGTTAGCAGTACGAGCAAAGTATCTCGTGCTCACAATAAAGTTTCCCCTCAGTGTCTCAGCGTTGATGACTTTGTCTTTGATTATTTCCTGATTTTAATCAGAATTTTGACTTTTTACTCCAAAAACACAGACCAATGATGCATCTGAGATAAGTGAATGAATGAATGAATCTCTCACCAATGTCTGACACTGAGAACGTTGAACTAAGGAACATCACATCTATCAAATCCTTCTCCAAATCCATAAAACATTTGGTTATTGACTAATCAAATATGCTGCCATAATCCAGAATAATGTGCTTGTCTTTATCGCTACAGTAGTGTCTCTGTGTGTTGTTGATGCGTCCTAATGTGTGTCTATGCACTTTCTCCTGTGTCTACTGTGTATGATACTTGTGTTATGTTTTTCTCATGCCATCAACCTGCCATGACTTGTTCTTGCGTAACAGGTTTTATAATTGAGGCCCCTGATCTGGAATAGTGGTTGTGTCATTTTTACTTGTATATGCCTTTGTCTTTCTTGTTGTATGTGTATTTGTTTTATTGTTGTAGCGTATCTGTTTTTTTTAAGCCATCAACCTGCTAGGGACTGCAGATGGAAATTAGCCTGTATGGCTAAATCTGGCACATTTACATGTTGGACTCTGTACTTTTAAACAACTTTTAAATAAAGAAATCAAAAAAAAAAAAAGTAAATTAAATAAAAAACATTTGATTTTCATTCCCGTACACAAACTGGTGTTGAAAAGAGAGGGAGTTTGATTTTTAAGTGGCCAGTTGTTCTTTTCCTAAACCCTAACCCAACCCCGTTCTTCTTTTCCTGAACGCAACCCCGCGTGTCACATAGCCTCGCGATAACACGCCACGTGGCTTTAGAAAGTGCCACGTATATTTTAACGAAATGTTACGTTCTAAGTTATATTTTAACGTTATAAGTTATATTTTACGTTTTACGGTGAAGAACATGCCACTTCCGGTGGCTTAAAAATCTAACTCCTACTGGCTGGGAACTCCCGGGACATTCAGGACAAACGGGAGAGAGGCGTGTCTGAATTTCATGGGATTTATTTCACTTCAGTTTCAGCTTGTTTTATTACACAGACACTGAACTTTCTGTTTCATTATATCCAGATGATGAAATTGAGACGTCACTGTTTTGGTCGACCGTTAAGACTTCATTCCCTCGTCGATGAAGTGGCTCAGCTTTGTTAAAAAGTTTCAGCCAGGCTGCTCAGAAGACAAATAAAATCATAAAATGTACATTTCCACATGTTGAAAGCCTCCTGCGTCTGACCGAGACACTAAAGGAGACTTCAGTCAATAACAAACGCCAAAGGCTCATGGCCAAGCGTTGTTTTTTGGCGTGCTGGGAGTGAGACTGTTGATGTTTCCTGTCAGGTGGTTTACCGGTTGTAGAGTAGAGTAGAAGGACTCTGCATCGTCCACATCTGTGCAGGAGCATAGAATCACATTATAGAAACAGGTATAACATTAGGTCACTGTTCGCTGGAGGCCTTTCAGAAGCATGAATGTACAATACTGCCAAAGAATGATACTACCAGGGATGCACCGAATCCAGGATTCGGCTTTTGATTCGGCCGACTACTGGATTTTTGACGGGGGTTTCGGTTTCTGCTGAACCTTAGAATTTATCTCCACCGAATCGAACCCTACGCTTGCACTACGCGCGCTACGCTGGTCAACGTAATGACGGCACCGTTGATTACGGGAAGGTGTTTACGTAGGCGGAGCGTTCAATGCAGTAGGTTGTGAGAAAGGGGAAATGGAATTCGTGACCAAATAAAAGTGTTGTTTGGCAGTACTTTCAGTCAAAAGAAGGCCATTCAAGTCCAGCTACATGTTCAATTTGCAATGCCGATTTGTCTGGTGGTGGCAAGGACCCTAAGCAATACACAACATGGCCGCTGTTACAACATTTGCGTAAGAAACATCTGAAAGAATACGAGTTGTGCATGAAGAAATCTCCAGACAGCAGCCAAAATGCAGCAACTTCAGGTACGGCAAAGGAAGGACAGTCACAGCTAAAAACTTGTGTTAACCAGACAACTTCATTAATGTGTTTACTGTGTTAATGGACTGAGGATGGGAGTAGGATTCGATATTCGGTTTCGGCTGGCAGAATCTTAACCAGTGTTTTTGGTATTTGGCCGAACCCCAAAATTCTGGATTTGGTGCATCCCTAGCTACTATAGATGTGATCATACTAACAGAAAACAAAGAACAAAGGAGTGTGACCTTTTAGCCGAGAGAACGTAGAGAAGAAGAGCAGTATGAGGTTTATTTTTAATAAGGAAATAACAGATTTGTCCACTACTTATAATGTCAAGAAACTGACCTGTAATCTGTGAATTAATGGGTCAAACAAAAACACAACTTTGACTCAGCAGACCTCGGTTCGTGTCCCGTGTGAAGCCAACAGTCACTTTCTTAAACTAACCGACTTTAACAGAGTTAAATCCGTGACGTAGGTACGTATCGCGGCGTTAAATAGAACGCTTATATGAGTCGTTTTGGGGGAGGATTTGCAATCGACCTGTCGTGTCGTTGAAGTATGAGAACGTGTTGGCCAGACAGATGCAGCCGAGCAGAAGTATAAAGAAGCAGACGGAAATACTCAAGAATATTCTAATCCAGTGGTTCCCAACCTGGGGTCCGGGCGACAAAGATCACACGGGGGGGCGCAAGTCTTTATCTGGTTTGAGGTTGAGGTAAAAAAAAATATTTGCACATGTTAAACAAATTATGATGATACACTAGAATATATAATGTATACAAAAGTCTGTATGAAAACTATGTATTTTGTTGTATCCTTGTCTTTCCTGCCGCCACGGCATCACTATTTTATGAATGAAACATGGCGGAGAAACGTAACAGTGCTGATAACTCCTCTGTATCAAAAAAGAAAGTAAGGCTCTATCTTGATCTCGGGGGGGGGGGCTCAGCTTTTCTTAGACATGAGTAGGGGGGGCGCCAAGGAAAAAGGTGTTCTAATCAATCAAATACAACAAAGTATACAACAGTGGCACTAAAGGCACTTAAGGAAGAAATGAAAAGAAAGGACTGTCAAAAAGTAATTGCTGTAAATAATCCAAACACAGTGAAGAGAAATTTAAAGATTATCTGTTAGCTTTGAAGCCTTAATATTTATTCTCCTGTGTTAATGTTTGTCTGTTTCCATGTGTTGTATCTGATTACTATCGTCACTTTCAATCATTAAAAGTAAAAATAGAAACTGGGTCAGTTTAATAACAGCAGCATGTGGAGAGTTAAAGTCGAGGTGGAGCTGTGATCTCGTGCCAACTATTTAGTTGCTACTGTAACCATGGTGAGTTATGACGGAGCTAGATCACTATGTGAACTAGGTGAGAGGGCGGGTCCCTTTATAACAACAAACGCACATGTTCTCAGAGAGACATTATATAAAAACAATCAAAATACACAGTGGTAGAAATGACTCACGGGCAGCTGATACTCACACAGTGTTTAATGCTTATATATATAGAACAATAGATATGACATGAAGTCATATCTATTGTTCTATATATATGGTTATATGGTGTAAGATCACACACACACATACTGTATATATATATATAATATTGCAAAATATCCACTGGGAAATTAGTTAGATATTATTTCATTTATAAGTCTCGGTTTTTGGCTTTTTGTACTTTATCATTATGGTCAACTTCATTATTTCCTAGATTTTATATCACCATAGTCCCTTTAAATGTATGTAGAAATGCAGGAAATGTGATTCAAACAAAAACACCCTCCACCTCAACCGCATTTCTCAAACCAAAGTTACACCCTTGTATCTACACTACCGGTCAAAAGTTTGTGGTCACATAGAAATATCCATTCCCCTCCATTACAGACAGAATAGCAACTGAGATCAGTTGCATTGTTTTTTAATCAGGGCAGCAGTTTTCAGATTACATTATGAGTTTACATAATTGCAAAAGTGTTCTCCAATGTTTTCTCAGTTAGCCTTTTAAAATGATATCAAATTAGTAAACAGAGTGGGCCTTTGGACCATTGGATGAATGGTTGCTGATAATGGGCAATGTAGATATTGCGTTACAGATCAGCCACCCACTCAGATCAGCTGGTATTCTGTCTATAAAGGAGTGCAATGGAAATTTCTAAGTGACCCCAAACTTTTGACCGGTAGTGTATTCTTTTGTTTACCTCTGATCCTGTTGGGCTGCTCTTCCTGTGTGATGATAACATTAGTGTACGAGACATCACGCTTCACTTTACCTGCAGAACAACACACTCACTGTTAGACACTGGCCGCATTTTAACATTTAAATAATATATGTTTAATGTTAATTCCAATAAAATGGAAATGTTGCTGCTGAAAACTTGGGATTAAAAGCTTTTGGACAATAAAGCAAAGATGTAAACATGGAAACGGTAGAAATATTGTTCTGATTTCACCACCAAGGAGAAGATATATTTTCTGTCAGCCATGTATGTAACAGCATGATGTTCTGTTTGAAAATCCTTTCAATATCTATAGTCATCAATTGGTTGAATAGAAAATTGTCAAACCCGAAATCCGGCAGTTATAATCTGATGAACACAAACAATACGAAACATTGCTTTAAACTTAAAGGCTGTTTTAAAGATCAGAATCTGTGGGACATGCAGACTTACAGTTGTCTTTAAAACTTCGTTAAAGATGGCTTACGTCATCAAGTTGAATTAACCTGCAGTTTACCGATTCATTCTTTAAGTTTTCTAGTCTTTTCTACCGTATAATCCCTGGTAGTATCTACCATATAAAAAGAGATGCCATCATCATCAGCAAAAAAACTAACAAAAACATATTTATTTTACGTTTTTTTACAGGAAGAAAAGGGTTGGTCATGAACCAAACTTGTAAACCTGCTTGACGAACATTACTCTCCTACTAATGTCCCTTAACAACAAAAGATGTATCTGCTCTATTTAAAATGAATAGTAGGACCTCAAAGTATGTTTGTTTTATCGCCCAGACTGCAGGGAGAGCTACGCAGGTGGAGACACTCCCAGTTAAAATTAGACTTTTTGCTGTTGTTGAATCGCTTTTCAAACTACAGACATGCATTCATGCAAAACATGTTCACGGTCAAGGTCCGATTACTAGCTTTTCCTGAGGCTGCTCTGCATCTGCATAAAACAGATTATATACGGGGTTAAGGCAATACCCCGGTTTCTCAAATGCCATGTAAACACTGACCTTACCCCGGCTAAAATCTGAGTTCTCATCCCCCGGTTAACAAACCTAGATAACTTCTTTAACAGTCCATAATTATGACGTTTCATTTCCAGGATTGTTCTGGTTCCCTAATTTTCTGCTGGATGTCCGTTACCTTCCTCTTTCTTTGTGTTGTAATTTTACAATATGACTACAGTTAACTGCTCCTCAGATCTCTGCAGGGTAAATCCAGACAGCTAGCTAGTATACCTGTCCAATCTGAGTTTTCTGTTGCACGACTAAAACAACTTTTCAACGTACACATGTTCCACCAAAACAAGTTCCTTCCCGAGACTATTTTGCATAGCCACTGTGGCTCCTTCTGGTCCTTAGCGCTGCCCAAGACGATTGTGATTGGTTTAAAGAAATGCCAATAAACAAGAGCATGTTTTTCTCCCATCCCGGATTGTTGTGTGGACTAGCCAGACCTTCCTCCGTAGTGCTGTGGAGGAAGGTCTGGCAATGCAAGACTACTCCTTAAGTAACCGGGTTATTCGTGCGTAACTGGGGTAAACTCAGGTTAGGCGCCTGCGCATTCTCCGCTGCAGTAGTTTCTGACCCGGACATAGAAGAGAGCAGTTGGAAGCAACGGCGCTAAAAACAAGAGCAACAACATGAGGTTTAACCCTTTAAACCCACTGAGGACTTTGCCATGGTACGAACTATCAACAAAACCCATTGCTGGACAGACCAGGAGACTCATTTCTCCCCACTTTCAATGTTGTTGTGGTTTTGACAATGGTCAATTGGAAGAACAAGCCTCATTACGTACTAGTTACACGTTGGCAGAGAGCAACCTATATTGGCGGCAAAAACAACAGCAACAACAAAAGCTTTAAACCTTAAAACCCATTGAGGACTTGTTCGAAATGTACAGCGCTGAAAAGCCATCTATGATCTCCCCACTTTTCAAGTTGTTTTCAAGGTGAACCGGAAGAAAAAGCCTTGTTGGCTGTACGTTGGCCGAGGTAGAGTTACTCAGGTCATTTTTCCCATTTTTCCCCACTTATGTATACGGGAAGAACTGGCAGAACCCAGTTATTCACTTAACCCGTTATTGCTCTGTATGTAAACACACTTTTTTGATGAGTTGAAAATCAGGAAAAAGCTAGTAAGTGGACCTTAAGATGTATTTATTTATTTCATACGACCTAGTTGAAAGTTGCTGCTTCCTAGATCAAGAATAAAGCTTCCACGCTCGACAGAAGTATCGCTGAAACAGCAGGATGCAAAATGTCATTTAGTTGACATTCAAACAGGCTGACCTTTGCGGCTTCTCCAGAGGCAGAGCAGCATCACAGAGACAAGCGCGACCAGCACGAGGCCCATCACAGGAAGTAGAATGCGTGTGAAAGGGGAGTCTGGCGACTCAGGATGCCCTGCTTCAAAAACACAAAGACCACAGGTTGGCCTCAATGCAAAGGGAAAAAAAGCTCTGTGTACAAGGCTGGCTTTATGCTATACACACTCTGATTTATATCTACACCTATAGTCAGGATGTTTTCATGAACCATTTGTACATATAGCTAAGTAAAGCACTGTAACTCATGTATTCCACGTATTTGTTACTGTCAGCACCACATTAACTTCTGGGATTAAAGAGCGCTGTCATCAGCGTAGGGAGGAGGTCGGGGTGGATGTTCGGCTCCTAAAACACAGGGCTTTCAAGCAGGGGAACGGAGTTCATGTTCCGGGGTAAAACACAAGACTTTCACCCAGGTAACGGGTAATTGTGCCCCGGTAGTACGACTTAAGGCAGGGATGTCAAACTCAACTTGACTTAGTACCAGACTGGAAAATGAGAATGACATCAAGGGCCAGACACGTATAGTTTATTGATATGCTTTTATGTATAAGAAAAAAGTCTAATATGTTGACTGTATTATTGCATGTCTCATATAGCCTTCTCACTTACAGTTTGGGCTTCATAAAGCTCTAAAAAAGTCGGAAAAAGTTCCCATAGCCATCATAAAAAAAAGCAACAAAAACATTTTGGTGTCTAAACTAATTATAAAATAACTTATTACTTACTTATAATTACTAAAATAATTTTGTATGATATCGTACGAACCGCATTTTCAATCCTCTCATCTCAATTCTCCGGACAATGAGCTGTTCTATTACACAGGCTTTGTACTTAGGAGCTGGTACAAGTGATTCGGACGTTTGCGTTCCCTAATGTCTAGATAATTTCAGGGTTGTAGTGCATGTGTGAAAGGGCCATCAAGGACCTCTGACAGTCAGCCAGCCGTCTGGTGATTCTCCAGCTCCAGAGACGTTGCACCTGTAGAGTCCTGCATCTGAATTTGAAACACTATGGATGGTCAGGTTTTCTGTAGAGCTGCTCCTGATGAGGCGGCCATCTTTATAGAAATCAGCTGTGAGGTTGAAGGAGGAAGTCGTCTTGGTTCTGCAGCGCAGAGTGACAGAGTCTCCCTCCATCACAGGACGGACTGGACTGTCCAGGATCACACCGCCAGCTGAGTGACATATGACCAGAAAGAGAAGAAGACAGTTTAGGATCTTTTGAAAAGGGCAAACCTCCAGCAACACTAGAATAAAGAACCAGGGAAGGGTTGAACTGGAGGGGAAGCACCAAAAACGCCTGTGAAAGTGCCAAAAATCTAAATAAAAACCTGCCACAAATGTTGAAGAAAAATACGAAAAAATTGTAAAAAATCGTTCTACAAATACATTGAAGGGTGCTTTTTGCGTCATATCTGATGCTGACAGCCACTGCCCAAGCGTGTGTATTTTACGGGTTGGAAAGGACAGCATGCTGCCACCACACAGAGGTTAATTAGCTGAGTTTTTCTACCGTGTAGACAAAACTGAAGAAGTCTCTCAGGTGAAAGACGAAATGTCTCCAGTTTCCCCTTGAGTTTACCCCTTCCCTGGATAACTCCGGTATGGCCTAGATGACTGAGAAACAGGATGATATATGGAGATCTTAAAAAGATTCTCTCCTATAGAACTACACCTTTGTTTAAACCCACCGCCGATCACGGTGATGTTGACGGTGTTGCTGCATTCTCCCGCTGCAGACTCACACCAGTACACGCCGGTGTCTAACGGGTAAAGTTCACTAATGGAGCAGTGAGGTTCATTCATTCTATCACAGGATTCGTTTATGTTTGTGGATGTGTTCCTCTTAACTCTCCAGCCAGAAGAGTTTCCCAGCGGCCCACAGCTCACAGTGACGGACTCATACTGGAAGAACTGGGATCTGTTGGGAATGACTCTCAGAGCAGCTGCAAGAAACAGAGATTATGGTTCATTTAGATTGATTGTTGTGTGTCTGACAATCAATGGTACTGATAACTGAACTTGTGTTTCTGCTGGAATGTAAATGGAACTCGTGAGCAGAAAAAGTGTTGTTTGGCAGTACTTTCAGTCAAAAGAAGGCCATTCAAGTCCAGCTACATGTTCAATTTGCAATGCTGATTTGTCTCGTGGTGGCGAGGACCCTAAACAATACACAACATCACCGCTGTTAAAACATTTGCGTAACATATAACAACATAGGCCTATGGTAATTGTAAAAAAAAAAATTCTCCCACTTGTCTTCTTGGCATAATGTTGCCTATTCTTTTTTTTTTACAGTTAAAATAAAATAAAATGAATAATACACTGCTGTGGACGTTGTTAACTTCATTAATATGTTTACTGTGTTAATGGACTGAGGATGGGAGTAGTATTCGGTATTCGGTTTCGGATTTGGCAGAATCTTAACCAAACATCTGGCATCCCCAAATGAAATATCATATTTTCTGCCACCGCTCGAGGCGCCAATTTATAAAACGCTCCTGTAGGTTGAAATAGGAATAAACGACTGATTTCATCTTGTGGTTTGGAGGATTTGTTGGAGACTTAGAACTTTAAATTCTTGCAGCAGTAAACATGCAGGCAATCTTCTCCGATGTGTGGACACTCAGCAAGCCCCGCATATTTTTTTCACATTTTCTTGCTGCCTTCTTTCACTACGGATGTTATTTTGAACAATAAGTGGCACCCCCTCATCTCTGCAGGCGCCAATTTCAAACACAAACAACAGCAACAAATTTCTCAGATGCAAAGTTATGAAGGCCAAAAAAATAACAATTCAAAGAATCAAAGCTGATAGCATCTGCATCTGCAAGGCGCAACAAAAAATAGAGAAGACGCCACCAAGGCTTCATATTTCACCCACAATGTGATCACATTTACAGTAATACGTTAAAGTCGCCGCTGTCAGCGTGAAAACCACGATAAGAGAAACTAACACGTTAAAGATAACGCTGCATCTCGCGGATGCTCTCTGCATACACTTTACAAACACATAGAGACACACACATACACATATTCTGCAGACACTTTGAGAAAGATGAATTTGCGTCTGTGAAGGGAAACAGGTGGTTTCTGTGATCTTTATGTTGCAGTGCATAAAAGTCATTATTACGTATTTAGTTATCGGTACAAAAAGGTTCCCTGTGGTTTATATATTATTGAGATAAGAAAAGATAGAAGTTTTAGAGTGCAAATATACAAAAGACAATATGCATAATGCCCAAAAATATAAAGCAGGTTTTTCTTTTCAATTATCTATCTATCTCAAGTTGCTTCTTGATGAGATGCACACAGATAAGTATGGGTAGTATTAGTAAGTTAGTCATTGCCGGAGTTGCATAAGATCATTCGTGGTGATTATATAATTAAATTCAACCTTTATTTATACTCGAGAAATCATTTAGGGGGCGACCCTCATTTACAACGGCGTCGAGACGAAAACAAAGCAACGTCACAGAAAAATAAGAACAATAGAAAGACACCAAAACTTTCTGAATTGGAGAAAATTATTTGATGAATAAATCCGGATAATAAGGACGCAAAATAATGTACAATTGTAAAGCAATTACAAGTAGACGTTTGCAAAACCAGACTTAACTATTTTTTAAAAATTTTTAGTAGTAATAGTTTAACCCTTGTGTTGTCTTGAACGTTTTTGTCTCTTTTGGAGCCTTTTTCAGTGTTTTTGGCACAATTTTTCACGTTTAACTCTTTTTTTCACTACCATGTATAAACACCACCAACATATTACTAGATTTACACTTATTGTTGGAATTCATGGTCAATAAAGCTCATTTATAGGAAATTATACCTATTTCTTGAGTTAAAAAGCAGACATTATGATTTTTTTTAGACTAATATTAAAGGAAGGATAATCACAGAATGTATATAATGGCATAATGTCAACGTTCAGTTGAGATACTGTTTCGAAAGATTTCTATTTCTTTTCAAATGCTACAAATATTGAACAAAACACAAAATTCAATGAAAGTAGAGATCCTATCTTTTATTGTACTTCCGAAGCGCGTTGTATGGAATCATCCATCCATGTTATTTTTGGGTAATCAAAATGAGGTAGTTAAAAAGAAACCCATGTTTCTGATATCCCTTTTGCACTAATTGTATTCTATCTCTTTACTACATCTCACCAATGTTATGGATTGTCTATTTCACGTACATTATGTTACCACCATACCACTTTCGCGTGTCCATCGACTTACTTACACCTCACTTTGTGCCGTCTTGAACTGCCTACTTAATCCTCACCTTTGTAGCCTCTTGGATTTGGTTTGCTTGCACTATGTTGATTGTGAAACTGTATGTTGTCTTGTACGCTTACGCTTTTCTTGGCCAGGTCGCCGTTGTAAATGAGAACCTGTTCTCAACGGCCTACCTGGTTAAATAAAGGTTAAATAAAAAAATTAAATAAAAAAAAAAATATATATATATATAGACATTTAAACAACGGGTCAAGTTTGACCCAAAGACAACACAAGGGTTTAAATCCGGTTATTATGGAGATCTTGTTAACCCTATCCCTAACCCTAGACACACAACACAGTTTTCAAACTAACGTTAAGATATTAAGATTGAAATTGTTCAGAAACAAGGATGCAGTTAACCCTTGTGTTGTCTTTGGGTCAAATTTGACCCGTTTTCTAAATTTCTATTTTAGAAATATGGATTTCTTTTTAACTACCTAAGTTTATTCACCCAAAAAATAACCGAAATGGATGATTCCTTGCAACGCCCCTTCACAAGTACAACAAGAGATCGGATCTCTACTTTCATTGAATTTTGGGTGTTTTTGTTCAATTTTGTAGCATTCGAAAAAGAAATTAAAATGTTTTTCATTTCAAATGCTTTCATATAAATTAGGTTTAATGACCATGAATTCCAAAAATAAGTGTAAAACTAATAATAAGTTGGCGTGAGTGTTGTTTATACATGGTAATCTAGTGAAAAGAAGTGTTCAACGCCAAAAAAAACGCCAAAAACATTGAAAAAAGGGACAAAATCGAGGACCTGCGTGCATGGTCCAATGGAAGACAACGCAAGGGTTAACTTTTTAGAACAAAAACACACTTTAATTTGGCCTAGTACTCACCAATGACGGCGCACAGTGTTGTTATCGCCATGTTGCTTCTAGACGGACTGACTGACTGACTGACTGACTGGGGGGCTGTACCATAGCATTGTCATCATCTATATCTCCTCACACCTCCAGCCACAGTTTCCTGCTGTTTTTTTCTTTAATACCTCAAATGTCAAATGTATGTGAGCCTGGCCAGTGCCCTCCTTTCACTTTCCTGACGACCTGCTTTATTTCTTTTTTTTGTCGTTCTTTTTTAGTAATGTAAGTTTAAAACTTTGCTGTTTTTTGGAGAACACATACATACATCATCCGCGTAGGGCTTTAACTTCACGATTCAAACTCTCAAAAAAATACAAAATAAAGATAGGTGTTTAGAGAAGCTTAAAGCGGTGGCTGTTCTAAATAAATCCTTTTTGTTTGAGGTTTGTAACAGAGTCTCAGTTTGATCAGAAGAAATAAAGTTCATTCATAACAGGAAGTGTTAGAAGTGTTCAGTGTGTCTGCAGAACAACACACACACACACAGAAACTCACAAACACACACAAACACTCACACACAAACGTATTTATTATTAACACAATAATATCATGACTTCATCGTGATCATGCGAAAAAGAAATGGAAAGCAAAATTTGCTTTGGATTAAAGTCCACTTGCATTAATCTAAACAATGTTTTGATTTATAAAAAGTATAATTTATGAAGGATTTTTATCCGCGATCGATAGGTCTATCTGAGTTTACCAACCTGCGTGCATTTTTGAATTTAATTAGTGGTTTTTGCTCTCAATTAACGTTAAAACCTTTTATGGAATGGCTGAAATTCCATCATCTTTGGTCTAAACGGCATACCTAATGGTACCAAGTGGTCCAGCTCCCATATACGTTGATACTCAGGGGTGTACTTGATATCATTGGAAAGGTAACAGTCTCAATACCAGAGCCACATATCTCAACTTACTACAGAAAATATCGGAAATCAAAAGACTCAAAAATGGAATTTATATATAAAAAAAAAAATTCTACCTAATTCTGTCTGCGCGTTTTTCTTAGGTCCATTTGGAGATTCCAAAAAGGGACTTTGGTTACCAAGACTGCATACTAAGTTTTCAAAGGCTTATAACTTGAGAACCCCTTTGTCTAGAAACATAATCTTGGTCTCTAATGAAAGCTAACATTCTGAGGTATCTTGCAAGGTATTTGGATTTTATGTCAGTCATTTATCACAACTAACCACACAAAACGCATATTTTCCTTCTATTACGCCTAAGAGATTTGATAGAAAAAAGGGCAAACAAAGTGCACTGGCAAAACTTTTTTTAAATATAAATATTAGAAAAGTGCAAAACTGAACTATGCAAAATACAAAAACACACAACTTGAACTTGAAATGTCTTTAATGTCCGCAATACACATGTACACTATACTTACAAAAATGAAAAAAAGATGTGCTGTGACATGGTCAGGGATGGCAGATGACCTGTAGTTTGTTGAGAAACCCAACAGCTGATGGTCCAAATGATGGAAACACACGGATGAATGACACAAAATCTATTCACATGAAAAACTTGAAAAAACTATTTACATACAGTGGGGCGAACAAGTATTTGATACACTGCCGATTTTGCAGGTTTTCCTACTTACAAAGCATGTAGAGGTCTGTAATTTTTATCATAGGTACACTTCAACTGTGAGAGACGGAATCTAAAACAAAAATCCAGAAAATCACATTGTATGATTTTTAAATAATTAATTTGCATTTTATTGCATGACATAAGTATTTGATCACCTACCAACCAGTAAGAATTCAGGCTCTCACAGACCTGTTAGTTTTTCTTTAAGAAGCCCTCCTGTTCTCCACTCATTACTTGTATTACCTGGACCTGTTTGAACTCGTTACCTGTATGAAAGACACCTGTCCACACACTCAATCAAACAGACTCCAACCTCTCCACAATGGCCAAGACCAGAGAGCTGTGTAAGGACATCAGGGATAAAATTGTAGACCTGCACAAGGCTGGGATTGGCTACAGGACAACAGGCAAGCAGCATGGTGAGAAGGCAAGAACTGTTGGCGCAATTATTATAAAATGGAAGAAGTTCAAGATGACGGTCAATCTCCCTCGGTCTGGGGCTCCATGCAAGGTCTCACCTCGTGGGGCATCGATGATCATGAGGAAAGTGAGGGATCAGCCCAGAACTACATGGCAGGACCTGGTCAATGACCTGAAGAGAGCTGGGACCACAGTCTCAAAGAAAACCATTAGTAACACACTACGCCGTCATGGATTCAAATCCTGCAGCGCACGCAAGGTCCCCCTGCTCAAGCCAGTGCATGTCCAGGCCCGTCTGAAGTTTGCCAATGACCATCTGGATGATCCAGAGGAGGAATGGGAGAAGGTCATGTGGTCTGATGAGACAAAAATAGAGCTTTTTGGTCTAAACTCCACTCGCCGTGTTTGGAGGAAGAAGAAGGATGAGTACAACCCCAAGAACACCATCCCAACCGTGAAGAATGGAGGTGGAAACATCATTCTTTGGGGTGCTTGTCTGCAAAAGGGACAGGACGACTGCACCATATTGAGGGGAGGATGGACGGGGCCATGTATCGCGAGATCTTGGCCAACAACCTCCTTCCCTCAGTAAGAGCATTGAAGATCGTTCGTGGCTGGGTCTTCCAGCATGACAACGACCCGAAACACACAGCCAGGGCAACTAAGGAGTGGCTCCGTAAGAAGCATCTCAAGGTCCTGGAGTGGTCTAGCCAGTCTCCAGACCTGAACCCAATAGAAAATCTTTGGTGGGAGCTGAAAGTCCGTATTGCCCAGCGACAGCCCCGAAACCTGAAGGATCTGGAGAAGGTCTGTATGGAGGAGTGGGCTAAAATCCCTGCTGCAGTGTGTGCAAACCTGGTCAAGAACTACAGGAAATGTATGATGTCTGTAATTGCAAACAAAGGTTTCTGTACCAAATATTAAGTTCTGCTTTTCTGATGTATCAAATACTTATGTCATGAAATAAAATGCAAATTAATTACTTAAAAATCATACAATGTGATTTTCTGGATTTTTGTTTCAGATTCCGTCAGTCACATTTGAAGAGTACCTATGATAAAAATTACAGACTTCTACATGCTTTTAAGTGGGAAAACCCTGCAAAATCGGCAGTGTATCAAATACTTGTTCTCCCCACTGTAAATATATAGAAATGAGTCATTATAAATTGTTCAGGGTGTGCCATGCGTTGTAACAGTCCCTGTTTACGGTGAAACACAGACACTTATTACAGGACGAGCACTTCACCGTGGTCTTCTGGTGGCAGTGGACACACCTCCTCCGACCATCCGAGCCGTCCGGGCAAAAATGTACCAGTTTGTGTGAGGCGCCTGGGGGAGCGGGAGGGGGTGGCTGTGAAGGGGCAGTGGTAGTAGACCCAACCGCTTTCAGCTCCGTCACCAGAGTCTCGCGAAAGGCCTTCTGTGACATCACCTTCTCCTTCCTTGCAACGGCCATCTCCTTATACAGGATGTAGGCGTTCACGATGGCGATGTCTATGAAGTGGAACAGGAAAGACCGGTACCACTTCTTGGTCTTATGTAGGATGGTGTAGTAGCCAATCAGGGCATCGGACAGGTCCACGCCACCCATGTTCCTGGGTAGAGACACAAATATGGGAAGAGGAAACATAGCCATTGCATTACACTGATATTGATGCATTGACACAGGGGCGTAGTGGCACTAAACTCTAGGCCCTGTAGAAAGGCATTTTCTACGGGCCCCTCCCCGCATCCACAGCTATTCATTCTAGCATCTTTTTGGGCCCTCCTCACATGAGGGCCCTGGGTACTCCCATTTTTCTCCCCAGTCTGACGCCCCTGCATTGATGTCAAAATTCAATTCAAAGTAGGGCTGGGAAATATGGAGTAAATCAGATATCACGATATTCTTGACCAAATACCTCGATATCGATATTGTGGCGATATTCTAGGGTTGAAAATCAGTGCTTTAACAAAATATCTTCACACTTAGATTTTAGATAAATAATCATCAGTAATGTGGACATAATGTCTAAGTGGGTAAAGGCAAATAACAGAACAGCTAGAACAGTCTGGTAAGTTCAGAAAAGTAAATCACTGTACTGTAATACAGCCTTTAAAACCAGTAAAAGACAACACGATATCGATATAATATCGATATATTGCCCAGCTCTAATTGACATAATGTCAAAATTCAATTCGAAGGGTTGAAATGATGAAAACAGTGTACATACTTGTTGTAGTCCACGATGGCTGGTGGGATGGGGACGTCCTGCACAGACCACTTCCCATCTGCCCCCTTGATCCTCCTCTGGGTCGTGTCCTCTCCGTGGGCCGCGTGGATCGTGGAGCATATCAGGACATCTTTGTTGTCCTTCCACTGAACGAACACCACGGGGCCCTCGCGGATCCAGCGGATGGAGCCCCAGGGAGCCTGCCTCTCAAGCGCGCCCGGCCTGTTTTTGGGGAACCCGATCTGATGTTGGCGAATGGTACCGCAGGCCCAGATCTTCTTTGCCAGCAGGTCGCGAAAGAGATCTGGGCTGGTGTAAAAGTTATCCACGAATAACTTATACCCGGTACCCATCACCTGCGTGTTTATGAGCCGCATTACCGTGTCGTAACCGAGCCCCTTCACGATCTGCGACCTTTTCCCTTCGTACACAAAGAAGTCCCAGGTGTAACCGTTGGCGGAATCCGCCAGCACAAACAGCTTGTAGCCCCACTTCACGGGCTTATTTTTCATGTACTGGCGGACTCCATTGCGGGCTTTGGATGCGACCATCCTCTCGTCGATGGCGATGCACTGGTGGGGGTGGTAATTCGCCATGCACACCTGCCTGACCTCGTCGTACATTGGCTTTATTTTGCAAAGCCTGTCGTAGCCGGCGGTGCCTCTCTTGAGGTCGTTGGCGGCATCGTCGTCGGGGTCGCTGAGGTGGATGGCGCGCGAGACGGCCTTGAACCTGCGCCCTGACATCACACTCGACGGGAAAGAGAAGGTGTACAGCTCGGACCTCCTCCAATAGTCAGTGATGTTCGGGGTATCGATTATTCCCATGTAGATAATCATGGCCAAGTATGACATCATGTCTGGCATAGTGAGCCTCTGAAAGGTTTCTGGATGGTCACTTTCTCCAAACTTGTTTGAATTATTCAAGATGGTCTGAAGTATGCGATTCGACATGAATAACTGAAATAATTGTAAAACTGAGTATTGGGAACCACCCGCGAGCTGGCCACCGGGTGTGCGTGCCGGGCGGAAGGACGGCTGTTCAGGAGTGATGTCATCTACATCAGTGCCTTGCCACGCACCTTCGGGTGCAGAACTCTGCTCTGGAGGGCTTCTTCCTCCTGCCCTCCCCCTTCCTCTCCCCCTCCCCCGTCTTGCAGGCCGTGTGGATTTAGAGAGTTGGAGTTCCAGCTCCTCCTCTTCTTCTTCCTCTTCTTCCTCCTCCTCTTCTTCTTCTTCTTCTTCCTCCTCCTCCTCTTCTTCCTCTTCCTCTTCCTCCTCCTTCTCCTTCTCCTTCTCCTTCTCCTTCACAACAGGAGACTTCCTGGGCTTCTTTGCCTCCGGCTGCCAATCGGGGTCAGACTTCTCTGGTTCTCTGAAACACAGAAATGCAATGATTAGCTCCTCCTCCACACAACCCTCCCCCCCCCGCAACCCCTCTCTCCCTCTACACACACACACACACACACACACACACACACACATATAGATAGACACAAATAGACACACACACACACACACACACACAGATCCACACACAGATACAGAGACACACACTTTTTATGTGTATTCATTGTCTGTAATGGCAGCTACTACTATGCACTACGCACTCTTGAGTCCATGAGAAATTTCCCCTAGGGTACAATAAAGTATATTCTATTCTATTATATACTAACCGAGACACACAGATAGACACAGACACACACACACACACACACACACACACAGATATAGAGATGTTCCGATACCGATATCGGTATCGGCTCTGATACTACCTAAAACACTAGTATCGGTATCGGGAAGTACTGGAGTTTCTGCACCGATCCGATACCACGTAATAAAGCCGTAAAGAAAATCTAGGTTAAAGTATTTATTTATGTTATTTTTCCGTTATAACTGACTCTCAAACTGGAGAATAAAAGAAAGTTCTGGGGCTTTGTTTAACCTGAGCCAGACAGACAACAAAGATAGAAATCATATCACATCCATACAGGGATAGTAGTATACAGCTGTTATACATCATATCACATCCATACAGAGATAGTAGTATACAGCGGTTATATATCATATCACATCCATACAGGGATAGTAGTATACAGCTGTTATTCATCATATCACATCCATACAGGGATAGTAGTATACAGCTGTTATACATCATATCACATCCATACAGGGACAGTAGTATACAGCTGTTATATATCATATCACATCCATACAGGGACAGTAGTATACAGCTGTTATATATCATATCACATCCATACAGGGACAGTAGTATACAGCTGTTATATATCATATCACATCCATACAGGGATAGTAGTATACAGCTGTTATACATCATATCACATCCATACAGGGACAGTAGTATACAGCTGTTATATATCATATCACATCCATACAGAGATAGTAGTATACAGCTGTTATACATCATATCACATCCATACAGGGACAGTAGTATACAGCTGTTAACACATAATACAATATATGACACACTGGTATCTGATCGGTACTCGGTATCGCCGATACGCAAGTTCAGGTATCGGAATCGGGAAGCAAAAAATGGTATCGGACCATCTCTACACAGATAGACAGACACAGATCCACACACACACACACACACACACACACACACACACACACACACACACACACACACACACACACACACGTGCGCTTCAGCAGCAGCACCCCTCCCCCTTGTGTACAAACTCAGAGCGCCATCGGTCTCCACCCAGAATAACTTCTCAGATAATGTCTGCAAGAAATACTTTCTGATCAAATACTCAACATGTAACGTTAGGCTGTGTACTCACAGATCAAGATCCGGGTCCCTTCCTTTGAGAAAATCCTCCTCAGCTGCAGAGTCCCCAGAGAACTCGCTTGATGAAGAGGACAAGGACACCTCCTCTTCATCGGCTAGTTCGAGCAATAAAGCAGCCGCCTCCTTCAGTGTAAACCTGTTCTCCCCCACGGACATGTTCACTAAACTGCGCAAAAGTCCACAAACGCTATAAATAAGTCACCAAAGTCGCAATTCAAAGTTCGCTCTCTGCAGACAACATGTGTATTGAAAGTCCTTTTTCCTCTTCTTACTCCTCCTCCTCCTCCTCCTCCTCTTCCTCTTCTTCTTTGGGGTTTTACAGCAGCAGGCATCCAAAAAGTTGCATTGCTTCCATCTACTGCCATCTACTGGAACCTTAGTGCACTACATTCTGTTATCCAGTCCAGGGTCTGTTAGAAAATGCACTGTTGCACTGTCTCAGGTTACAGTAGGGAGACCATATTTAGATTTCCAAAAAAATAAATAAAAAAAAGAGGACACACGGCCGGTCTCGAGACACAAATCCAGACAGGCTTCTCAGAGGTTAATGAGCATGCTTTATTTTGCCTCAATGGTGCAAAAATAACTTCTGTAATACAATACAATAAAATATGTAACAACCTGTAACAAAGCAATAGCTGTCTATTCAAATAAATAAATAAATAGTATGAGATATTGTTCCAAACATGACCTCTTCTGTGTTAGAAAATACAGCTTCAACAAAATATCTCTTAATACCTTTTTTAATGTAATAAGATAAATAATAAAACAGTTTTATTAAAATATATATTTAAATAAAGGACGTTTGGTCACCCTAGTTATGTTACAGTGGAGTTGCATATTAAGTGGTTCGGGGTCCTTCTGTAAGTCATTATTATTTGGGGTACAATTCAAGCAGCAATACCACAGGCCAAGCAATCGTCCCGTTCACTTTCAACGGGCTCTGTAGGCTACTAGTTCAATTAATTAATTAACAACTATTTTGAAAATCGGTTTGAGTCATTTTTTATGAAAAAAAAGTCAAACCTTCTCTGATGTCAGCTTGTTAAATGTGAATATTGTTACTGTCTTATCTCCTCTGTGACAGTAAACTGAATATATTTGAGTTGTGGACAAAACAACACATTTTGAGGACGTCATCTTGGGCTTTTTTGAGGGAAACACTGATCCACATTTTTCACCATTTTCTGACATTTTAAAAACCAAAACAACTAATCCATTCATCCAAAAAAAAAGAATCGACAGTGAAAATAATCGTTAGTTGCAGCCCTAAACACAAATGTATTTCACATTCAGTTTTATTTTGAGAGGGTCAGGATCGAGGACAGGGACTATTTGTTGAGGATGAGCCTTGGGGTCTCCCCGGAGTTTCTGGGGGTTTATTTTAAGGTAAATCCGCATCACTACAATTTATAATACATATACATTTAGAAAATTACAGTTAACCATGATCAGGAGTTTCCCCCAGTGTGGGATTAATAATTTACGATTAAGTCTATTTTATCTTATTTGATTATGTATTTTTAGTCAGTATTTAGGCTACTAGACTTGCTGAGTCACAATGCTGAGTCATACACCACACAATACTATCATTTTTTCACATTATCATTATTTCAGACATAGTGATCATGTGAAAAAGAGCTAGAAAGGATTAAAGTCCACTTGCATTAATCTAAACCATGTTTTAAAAGTATAATTTATGAAGGAGTTTTATCTGCGAACGATATAGGTCTATATTAGTTTACCAGCCTGAATGCTTTTTTGAATTTATTTAGTGGTTTTTGCTTTCAAATTAACCCTTGTGTTGTCTTCACGTCGACCAACAAGCAACTTTTTGTTTTTCTGGGTCAACATTTCAAATTAAAACACTTTTGTGCTTTTCTACTTTCTCAACGTTCTTCTTTCATTTTTTTAATTGAATACAACACCCAAATTCAATGAAAGTAGTGAACTCAGAATTTACCTTACTAGTTGTATGGAACCATCCGCGTTGTTGTTGTTGTTGTTTCAAAATTTGGTTGAAAGAAACCCAAATTTGTGATATAGAAACTTTTTGAAAATGGGACAAATGTGACCTGAGGACAACCTCAACAGGAGGGTTAACGTTAACGAACATTTGAAGATAATTCAAATGTCTGGTTCTGAAATAATAAATCAGTATAAATGAGCAGAACATTCTAGTGTAATCTCGTTTTAACACGTCCTACTGACTGCTTTTGATACACAGTCAGTCAGAGTTATGTTTATATAATTACGCAACCATGTATGGTAAAAATATCAATGGAATGCATAACGTCAAGTGGTGACGTAAGACGCAGCTTAAAGGATCTACCTCCAGCCACACGTTCATTCATTCGGCGGCAGTTGAGCTCACAACAACCGGTAGTTTTCTGTCTTCCTACCGGCTCAGTTCATGGTTAACTTCGAGGTCTTCGTGTTGTGCTTCACTTTTACACTCTGGACGGTCTTTGTTCCTTTTAGCACGGCACTACAGACGGACCTTAAAGGTAAGTTCATGTGTTTCAGGCTGTTAGCTGAACTTATTTCTTCTTTCAATTCAAATTTCACCGGGCCGAGCTCAGCGGTAACGTCAACGTTACGTCAGTTAATGTTAGCTGGAGTACAGACTGTGTATGAACATTTTCTACTGATAAGTTTTATCCATAAACCCGTCATTTGAATTAATATTAGACGTTATTTTCGGTGTGGCTTCGCTGTAACTGTTTAGCTATTTAAATGTTTTTAAACAGCCCGCTATCATCCGCCCATCTCTACGTTTTTACTGACGTTAACGTTACACGGATACTGTTGGCCTATAATGTTCGGAATATCTGTTTAAATATATAATGGCTGCGAACGGTGTCAGACCATGGATACAGTTACGATATAAAGCTAGCTAGCTAGCGTTATGTTTACTAGAACTGTGAAGTTGAAAACCGTTAAACTTTTAACGTTACTGACGCAACGTTACCATAGCTACTCCAAGCGCCGTTGTTGTTTCCAAACTAACTGCTTTCTGTTGATTGTGTTTAACTAGCTAACGGCTATAACGGCAGCAGTTGTTGCCTGTGTCTTTCACCAGATTCTTCACACACACACACACACACACACACACACACACACACACACACACACACACACACACACACACACACACACACACACACACACACACACACTTCATGTCTGTGGTGTCCGTAATGACTCAAAGAGGACGTTACTGAGATGGGGGTCGTTTCACATAAGTGGTCTCAGTGTTTTCCAGAAACCACACAGTTACACACTTGTTAAGAAGTTCTGAGCCTCCTGTATGAGCGAGACAGCATCCATCAGTTAAGTTGTCTTTGGATCTTTTGAATTCACTGATCCAGACTGATCCAGTATATCCGTCCATCTGTCTGACATGGTAGCCTACAGCTTTGAATGATGTGACCTCACTGTGTGCCTCGTGTTACAGTATGTCCCATCAGATGTGACATCACTGTTACATCTGCTGGTTGTTTTTTAAATCTGGGTACCCGTCCGGTTAAACAGACTTTCCAGATGTACCGTGCCAGTGTGATTATCCCTTGTGTTGTCTTACCGTCTACTATGCAACTTGTCAAAATAGAAAATGAACACTTTTTTTGTTGACATTTTTGTTGCCTTTTTCCAAGGTTTTGATCCTTTTTATTTTTTGGCACTTTCCCCCCACTACCACCAGTGTCTGTCTGTCTGTCTGTCTGTCTGTCTGTCTGTCTGTCTGTCTGTCTGTCTGTCTGTCTGTCTGTCTGTCTGTCTGTCTGTCAGTCAGTCACTAACACCAACTTATGACCACTAGGTTTACACCTTTTTTATTCTTGAAATTCATGGTCAATAAACCTCATTTTATATAATATTATGTCTAAATTTTGAGTCAAAAAATTGAAATTGTGACAACAAATAGTTAAGATCAGAGGATGCCAAGTGGAAAATCACTGGTATATGTCAACGTTTAGTCAGGATATACTGTTTTGAAACGATTTCAGTCTATTTTTTTATTTTTATTTTTTTCTCAAATGCTATATCAAATTGAATAACAGTGATTATTAATTTTACCTGCAAAGACAAAAACAATTCCCTGGTTAATAGACTTCAACTTGGCAAGAAAAGGAAACGGTCATCGACTTTTTTCTTTTCTTTTAATTTTCTAGAATAAGTGATGGAAATAACTCTTACTTTCCCTAGTTCGCAAAATCCCCGCTTCCTAATTCGCACCGCTAACGTAAAATAAAGTTATTCGTCTGGGAAAGTTGGTATGAATTAGTCAGGGTTTTCCCGCCATTATAAGGTTTAGTCAGGACTTTTTTTTTTTATCGAGTGTTTGTCATTTATAATCTACTCTAAGATTGTCCCAACTTCTAGACACAGATACCGAGAGAACAACAATGTGAAAGAGAGACTCAACACGACTACAAAGAGAAACAAAAACCCACAGAGACATGAAATGTACGGGGGAAATTGCTATAAATTTAATGAATGAATGGAAAGTTTGGGAATTATTTAGAAGTAAAATATTAGTTGCGATTACAGGGTTACTCGCAGAAAAGTTTTTATTTTTTTTCTCGGTGAGGGCCCAGCCGGTGCCAGTCACAGACTGATGGAGGCATTAACATAGAGCCCCAATAGTTTCTGTGATAACAAAATAATGGCTGGAATTGCGAAATTGAGAATTTAAAAAAGCTATAAGACAGATTTCATAGGGCTTATTACATTAAGTCATTGCTGAAGGACAGATTTCATAGGGCTTATTACATTAAGTCAGTGCTAAAAGATAACTGGAGATTTGAAAATATGACTACATCTAAGTTTCCGACCTACTGTAACTGTAGCTAAAAATACATTAATAAAGAAATAATTCCCAGTGGCTCCGGCCTGCAGTACACTGGCAAATTGGCATTTTCTCTTTTACCATCTTTTTTATTTGTTTTTTTGTTTTTTGATTTTTTTTTACAATTTAATGATGAAAATATCTCTTAGTTGCCCTAGTTCTAGGGCTGGGCGATTATGGAGAAAATCAGATATCGCAATATTCTTGTCCTAATACCTCCAATGTCGATATTGTGGCGATATTCTAGGGTTGACAATTGGTGCTTTAACAAAATATCTTCACAATGAGATTTAAGATATGTAATGTACATATAATGTCTGGGTAAAAAAATAATAATAGAACAGCTAGAGTAGTCTGGTAACACAGAAAAGTACATCACTACTGTAATGCAGCCTTTAAAACCAGGAGAAGACACCACTTCAGCCATTTACGATATCCAAAATCTAAGACTATATCTAGTCTCATATCACGATATCCATATAATATTGATATATATTGCCCAGCCCTACCTAGTTCACAAAATCCCAGCTTCCTTCCTTCGCACTGACGTGAAATAAAGTCATTGGTCTGGGAAATTTTGGTACGAATTTACAGAAAAGTTTTAGAATTTAAAAGTCTTCCAGAAGTTTTAAATTGTCATTGTCCCCTCTTGTGTGTTTTTCCAGTTCAGGTGATTGGGTCCCTTCGGCCAATCATCGCCGCCCCAGGCGATGATGTCATCCTGCCGTGCCGGCTAGAGCCCGGCGAGGACGTGCGGGACAAGACGGTGGAGTGGTCCAAGCCGGACCTGAAGCCGGACCCGTCGGACCGGCTGAGCCGCGTCGGCTACGTGCACCTCTACCGGGACAGACGGGAAGTCCCCGACATGAAGATCCCGTCGTACGCCCGGAGGACGGCGCTGTTCACCGACGCCCTGAAGGAGGGAGACATCTCGCTCCGGATCGCCAACGTGACGCTCGCCGACACGGGCCGGTACCGATGCTACGTGCCCAAGCTAGACTGCCACTCCATCGTCGAACTCCTCGTCGGTGAGTAACTTTGGTTTCGGGCGTTTAAGGTCCCGACACAAGGCTGGAGGTCGTTGTTGTTGTCTTAGTCTCGCTTTGCCAGACCTCCCTCCCTCCCTCTCCTCCACAGAGCTGCGGAGGAAGGTCCGCCACTTTAAAACAAATTAATAAAGCTTAGAATGAATCCCAGGACACATCTTCTGGTCGTATCGCTTGTCATGTGACCCAGATATTGTAACGTTTTTTTGCCCAACGTGGCGTTTTTATTTGAAGCGGCAAAAAAATTTGTCAGCTACGGCCCAGGATGTTTGGAGTTGCTATGGCAACAAGTGACAGCTTTACCTCAACAGTCCTATAGTTAACAATTTGGCACATCTCAACAAAATCAACAATTACCATCAACAGTCGTACCCCTTAGCGTAGCTAACGTTAAACAAAGAAATGGTAAATTACCTAAAAGATAAATTGCGATTAGACAATTGTGTAATAATATAATTGTTCGGGACCTCAACTCAAGGCCCGCGTATCAATTTGGCTTCACAATACATTTTTCCCATACCACAAAAGGCGGGAAACTCAGTGACTCATTCACTCAAAACCAGAGTAGTATCATATACATATTGAGGGTGTGAAACCGGTCGTTGTTTTCACTCTGAGGTGCAGCACCTGAGTCGTTCTGGGCTGCACCTAAATGCAAACGTGGCAATAAAACAAACCCCAAAAAGCATCTTAACTTAACCCTTGTGTTGTCTTTGGGTGAAATTTGACCCGTTTTCTTAGTTTCTTTGTTAGAAATACGGGTTTCTTTCAACCAAATTGACCAAAAATAACATGGGCGGTTCCCAGTGATGCTCTTCGCAAGTCAAATTAACGATCCACTACTTTCATTGAATTTTGGGTGTTTTTTAATTTAATTTTATGCAATCGGACACTTGTGCTTTACAGCTGATTAAGCATTGTTTTGTCAACAACTGTTTGTCCTATAATGTGTTATTAAATCTTTTATTTTTATTTTTTACAGAGCCACGCTTTGTTGAAACCTTGACAACGGAGACGCCGCTGCATCCCAAAATCCTCCAGACTCCAGGTCCAAACGATGAGACGGGTGTTGAAGGTGAGCACACGGACCGACTCCGAGAAGACAGAAGCAAAACGCTGAGTCATGCTTACTTTGACTGCTAGTTAAGATCACAGGATGTTGAGTGGATCACCGTTTATTTCAAATGCTATAAAATTGAAGAAAAAACCCCCACCCACAATTCAATGAAAGTAATCATTAATTCTACCTGCTAAGAATGTGACATGGCTTCCACACAACGTACATCAACACATTCAGGTTATTCTGGGGCAATTTGGTTCAAAGAAACTCATAATTAATAAGGGGCAGCATGGTGGCCCAATGGTTAAGCACTGTGGCCTCACGGCAAGAAGGTTCTGGGCTAGAATCCAGTTGAAGTCGTACGACAGGCAGCGGACGGTTCCTATTAGGATCTAGGTTCAAATCCAGGTCGTTCCGGGCCTTTCTGTGTGGAGTTTGTATGTTCTCCCCATGTTTGCGTGGGTTTCCTCCGGGTGCTCCGGTTTCCCCCACCATCAAAAACATGTACTAGGTTTTCCAGTCTCGCTCAGATCTGGAGTTGGTCCCCGGGCGCTGTGATTGGCTGCCCACTGCTCCCTTGAGGGGGGGGGGGGGTAATTGCAGAGAATGAATTTCGCTACATGTATGTGACAATAAAGTACCTTTTTTAAAAATGGGTCAAATTTGAACCGAGGACAACACAAGAGTTCAAGAAGTTAACCTTCATGCTTATATGTATAAATGTGTGTGTGTGATATTCCAGCTACTGTAGCTTATGTTTTTTCTTTTTTCCATCAGGTGGGCGTCTGTACCTGAGCGTACCGATCCTCGGTGTGTTTGGCTGCATCGTCCTGATCCTGAGTGCTGGACTCAGCGCATATTTACTCAAACTAAGGCTTCAACACCAAGCTGTAAGTCAGGACGACTTGCTCGTTTAAGAGAGAGCACCAGCACTACCTTCACTACTACGTCTGGGACAACGTTCAGTCGGGAGATGATGACCTCTGCGGTATTTCACCGGACCTTTTAACCGACCCACGGTGGAAGAAGTCTCTCAGGGCTCTCCTCCACCAGCTGGGGGGAACTGGGAGGGAAATACACCGTTCACACACTGGCTCTTTGTGGTTCTGTTGTTGTAACGACGCTGTGTGACCAGAGGCCCGCGCTACGGAGCAAGGTTTGGCCTCAACGAGGTGACTTCAGGGTTTGGTGGATCACGGCGGCGGATCGCTTGTTGCCGGGTCAACGGCGCCTTCACATCGGCACAGTAACCACGGCTGCAAAACGACAGACAGTCATTCATTTCCTACGGAGATTTGCAGACCGCAAGCGAACGGGTCTGAACCGATGCGAACAAGTGCGCTGCGGAAACAAAATTGGGTCCGTTGGTCATCCGGAGGTGTTTAAAAAAAAAAGTTGAACTCGGACGATAGGCAACGGACGGTTCCCATTAGGGTTTTTAATTGTAGGTCTACTGCAATCACATGGCAACAGTAACTACATTCAGGGATTGACATTAACTTTTTGAGGCACTTGTCCTTCGGACAAGTACATTTACGTTTCACTTGTCCATGCATAAAAGTCACTTGTCCGGGTAAAGATTCATCATTTTATAAAAAAAATTGTGTTTTGCTAATGCAGAATTTGAACAAACCGTTGAAAGCATCCAAACACTATCAACATTAATTCTGTTGAAACAGTAGAAACAAACGTGTCCCAACAATAGATTTCCCCTTCAACAAGAAAAAGGATCTCCAGACTCCATAATACAAAGTAATATGTTGCGGCGCGTAGAAAAAAAAATAAAAAAATTTTATTTTTTTTTTTTTTTTTTTACGTGTGAAAAAAAAAAAAAACATACAAAGTCGATACTTTGAGATATTGAGTCAATATATTGAGATTGTAAGTCAATATTTTAAATGTTCTTATTGGTTTGAGATTCTTTGTCAATATTCTGAGTTACTAAGTCAATATGTTGAGATACTAAGTCAATATTTTGAGATGTCAATATATTTAGATACTAAGTCAATATTTTGAGATAAATCAATATATTGAGATACTGAACAATATAGTGAGATATTAAGTCAATATTGAGATACTAAGTCAATATTTTGAGATAAATCAATATATTGAGATACTGAACAATATAGTGAGATATTAAGTCAATATTGAGATACTAAGTCAATATTTTGAGATAAATTAATATATTGAGATACTAAGCCAATATATTGAGATTCTAAGTCAATATTTGACAGTTTCTCATTACTTTGAGATTCTTAGTTTATATTCTGAGATACTAAGTCAATATTTTGACCAGAGGTAGTGGTGACTTGAACTTCTACTATATCTAAAATAATTTTGTAGACATACAATGGATTTTGCCACTAAATGTTGGTGTTAACTTTTTTTATACAATTTCACAAATTTCTACCCGGCAGAGGCTGATTTACGAAAAAAATTTTAAAATATTTAACTGATATTAAACTGATATTTAATCTGCATATATTATTTATTTTTTTCAAAAAGGAGCAAAAAAAAACGACATTATAGAACGGCTTGTTTATTGCTAAGGCAAAATTAAATGATTTATTAAATCGAGAATAGTTATTGAATCGAATCGTGACATTTTCTGAATCGTGCACCCTTAGTTCCTATCCGACAATTTTGTTAGGGCAGTTAATACCATACCTGCTATGGCTCAGTTGGTTAGCAACAGACATCATAGCAACAGACATCATAGCAACAGACATCAGACTATTGTTATTATACCGCTATGTCTCATTTAACCGACCCAACCTATCAACATCCTGGGCAGCTTTTCTCCACGCAGCTGTTGTAGGAATCAGAGAATGTTGTTAGGACCCAAATGCAGAGACAGCAGGCAGAAGTACCAAGCTTGAGGATTTAACCCTTTGTGTTGACTTTGGGTCACATTGACCTGTTTTTTCAATTTTTGTTTTATATCTGAAAATATGGGACGTAGAAATAAGCGCTGAAAATGTGTAAAAGAAAATGTTTACAATTTAAAACATTGGAAAAAGCAAAAACAAACTATGAAAAAAAAAAAGGCTGACGGGAAGACAACACAAAGGTTAATATCAAGCAAGATATTCAACCCAGGAGTCCTCAAAACAGCAGGCAAGGAAATCCAAAACCTGGTAGCAGTTTAAAAAACAAAAACAAAAAACAAACAGGAGTCGCAGGAAACGGGAACACTGAGATAAAACGGGTAGCCTCGCACACGCTCCAAAACCGAAATGATGACCTGACAACAGACGAAGAAAACACAGAGACTAAACACAAGCGGGGACGAGGAAACGAGGGACAAGGTGACAAGAGCACTCTGTAACCGGTGAAACAAGTCAGGGCGGGGCAGACCATCGCAAAGGGCGGGAAAACGCAACGCAGGAAGTAACGCATGACATGACGAGGGAGAAAAACGGACTACCAAAATAAAACCGGAAACCGAACAAATACACAATCATAACAGCAGCAGCCTTTCTGTTTCTATTTGGATGGATGAGAGGTCAGAGAGAATTGGACATTTGGACACTGACCTTTTTTTTCTTTTTCTACTCTCTTCCGACGCTTTTCAACGGTGTAGTACGACGTCCACTGGGTGGGGGGGGGCGCGTTGCGTATTACGGAGCTGATTTCAGGTGCCAGTGTGAAGGCGTCGTCAGAGACTCAACAGACTTCACTCTTGGGAGATTTTAAGTGACCTTTTTACACAAACAAAACCTCCAAAGTGTACTCCAGTAACATTGTTAGAATAGTTACATTATCAAGACTAGACCGAAACACTGAAGAGTCTCTCAAGGAGCCATTTTACAGCACTACTCAAACAAAATGTCTAACTGGAAGCCCTCTACATTGGCTTATTTATGAGTGAAACCCAATCCTAATACGGAGTTTGACGTCGTCGCCTCTATCTGGTCAGATTGTGCATGTTCTTTCCTCCGCCTCACACCGTGCTCCGATTTCATCAAACTTTATTTATTATCTGTTTACAAAATGAACCCAAACACTGACAACGAGGAAGATGATGTTGGGCACATGTTAAGAATGTACGAATCGACCTCAAGTCTTCAACTCGCTGTATTTACTGCATGCAAAATAATCTCTACAGTAACAGAAGATATGTTTTTATAAAACCGATGTGTAAACGTTAGGTCCACTTGTCATCTGTTGCATTATCGCAGCAACCGATTTTATTCTTAAGTCTTTACTAGCTGAGATAATCTTTTTTTTAAGATTATTATTTTTGGGGCCATTTTAGGCCTTTTATTTTGATAGGACAGACATGAAAGTGTGTGTGTGGGGGGTGACTTGCAGCAAAGGGCCGCAGGTCAGCGTCGAGGAGTGAATCTCTATATACAGAGGCTTGTAAATGTATTCATACCCCTTGAACTTTTCCATATTTTGATAAATTATCATCAGACATTTAACGACTAAGTGGGTAAAGGAAAATAATAGAACAGTCTGCTAAGTTCAGAAAAGTACGTCACTTTACTCTAGCACAGCTTTTAAAACCAGGAGAAGACCACACTTACCATATTACAAGTTTTACGACATCCGAAATCTAAGACGATATCTAGTCTCATATTATATCGATATATTGCCCAGCTCTAGGGTTGCCCAGCTCTAGCCTCACCTTATTTATATTCTACCTTATATTACATTGTTGGGTTGTATTATTTAAAAACTATATGCACTGAAGGATCTCTGTGTCTTGAAGATCTAAAATCATCTTGCTCATCTAAGGCGGGACTGTTTGTTATCCATTCTGTTTCAGAGATGATATGATTTACTCTCTACATTAAAGATATTTAGAGTATTTGCACTTTGTTCTTGTTTTCAGATGTTGCTCTAATGTTTGGTCTCGTGGTAACAAGGAGAAGCTGCTAAATAAATCACATTTTTGAAATGACTAACTTATCTACACATTAATTTGTGGCCTGAACGTCCCCCAGAGCAGCACGTTGTTATGCTGCTGGAGAGTCCTAGCTTTAGTGCCATACCACACCAATTATCACTATGGAAACGCTGGTGTATCTTTTATAGAAATGCAGTATTGTTTTTCTTTTGTATTTATTTATCTCTTTAATGTATGTTGTATGTCATGTCTGTGTCTTCTGAATGGACCTTGAGTTTGGCAATAAAGCTGATGATGATGACTACAGTGCAGTGTGTTGACTTCTATCTCCCGTCTCTTTGCTTAAAGGTGGCGTTCAATGTCCTCTCTCTCTCAGACTCTGTTTGTGTCTGTCTGCATTTGTCTCCGGCGGTTATGAGATACCATACGCTGACATCCTCTTGTTAAAGGGAAAGTTATGTATAAAGGCTTTAGGCCGCCCTACACGTTATTGTAGGCCCAGTTTATGTAACTTCATTTTATGAAATACAGTATATGTAGTAGAGGGGTCCCTGCTCCGTCTCTCTCTCACTCTCTCTCAGTCAAGGGGTCCTT
This sequence comes from Perca fluviatilis, assembly GCF_010015445.1. Classification (NCBI taxonomy): domain Eukaryota; kingdom Metazoa; phylum Chordata; class Actinopteri; order Perciformes; family Percidae; genus Perca; species Perca fluviatilis. The sequence goes on along the minus strand of NC_053125.1, from coordinate 29,060,824 downwards.
GACTTAAACGTTGAAGACCCCTGCTCTAGTGTTACAAATGTCTCTTTACCTTCTTGCTGTTTAGTGTCCCAGTGTGTATGCATCCTAAATATACACAAAGGAAATTTATATATATATATTTACTCTCGAACGTATCATCTGGGTGCCAGTGTTTTGACAAGTAACTAGAGAAAAAAAAAAAAGCTGGGAGGGATTAAAGTCCACTTGCATTAATCTAAACCATGTTTTGGTTAATAAAAAGTATAATTTATGAAGGATTTTATCGGTGAACAATAGTTCTATATTAGTTTACCAGCCTGCATGCATTTTTGAATTTATTTAGTGGTTTTTGCTCTCTATTAACCCTTGTGTTGTCTTAACGTTGACCAACAAGCAACATTTTGTTTTTCTGTGTTAAAATATTAAATTAAATCTTTTTCGACACTTTTGTCGCTCCCCCCCCCCCCTCCCCTGATGTTTTTGGGACTTTTTTCAACGTTCTTTTATCTTTTTTTTTCTCAAATGCCATAACATTGAAACACCCAAATTCAATGAAAGTAGTGAACTCATAATTTACTTTACTAGTTGTAAGGAACCATCCACGTTGTTGTTGTTGTTGTTGTTGTTGTTGTTGTTTTTTAACTATTTGTGAAAGACACTAAAATTTGTAATATAGAAACTTTCTGAAAATGGGTCAAATTTGACCCGAGGACAAGAGGAAGAGGAGGGTTAACGTTAACGAACCTAAGATAATTCAAATATGTCTGTTTCTGAAATAATAAATATAAATGAGAAGAACATTCTAGTGTACTCTCGTTTAAAAACGTGTTATATAATCCAGCCGACTGCTTTTGATACAGTCATTCACATAGTCAGACTAAACACATGACTCTGACTGTCAGAGTCATGTGTTTATTTACATGCTACATGGATACGTGGGAGTGGCAAGAAAACAATGACCAATGGAAAGCATAACGTCAGTTGCCACGTGGTGACGTAAATCGCAACTTCATAAGGAACCACCTCCAGTTACGCATTCATTCAATCAGTGTCAGTTGAGCTCACAACAACCGGTAGTTTTCTGTCTTCCTACCGGCTCAGTTCATGGTTAACTTCGAGGTCTTCGTGTTCTGCTTCACTTTTACACTCTGGACGGTCTTTGTTCCTTTTAACACGGCACTACAGACGGACCTTAAAGGTAAGCTCATGTGTTTCAGGCTGTTAGCTGAACTTATTTATTCTTTCAATTCAAATTTCAGCGGGCCGAGCTCAGCGGTAACGTCAACGTTACGTCAGTTAAGGTTAGCTGGAGTACAGACTGTGTCTGAACATGTTATTCTGATAAGTTTGATCCATAAACCCGTAATTTGAATTAATATTAGACGTTATTTTCGGTGTGGCTTATTCCCTGTAGCTAGCTAACTGTTTAGCTATTTAAATGTTTTTAAACAGCCCGCTATCATCCGCCCATCTCTACGTTTTTACTGACGTTAACGTTACGCGGATACTGTTGGGCTATAATGTTCGGAATATCTGTTTAAATATAAAATAGCTGCGAACTGTGTCAGACCCATAGATATATTGTTCTATATCTATGGTCAGACCATTGATACAGGATATGTAGCTAGCTAGCTAGCTAGCGTTATGTTTACTAGAACTGTGAAGTTGAAAACCGTTAAACTTTTAACGTTACTGACGCAACGTTGCCATAGATACTGCATCCAAACGCCGTTGTTGGGGTGTAAAATTAACATTTAGAGCGGTACACAAGGAGATACTAATCAAAACAGTAGTTTCCTAGATATGTCACTACACATTTTCCTTGCAATCTTAGTAAATTTGATCTTTTTCAGTGAGGGAAAAAAACAATTTTAAAGTAATTTAGAAACCAAACAAAGGAAGGCTTAGAAGATCTCCACTTACTGCAATGAATATGATATTTACCCATTAGAATAATCATATTGACTAAGTCTGATACTGATGAATCTATATTATCCATGTAAAAGAGGATGTGTGGCAAGGTGGGAGTAGTGACAGCCAAATATGTATCTCAGACCAGAAGCTGTTGGACACGGGGCAAAAAAAGGAACATGTGATCCAGAGTCTCATCGGCCACCTCACAAAAAAACACAAGTGTCTACATCAAATTTGAATCTTCTTCTAAGAAAGTCAGCGACCGGACATATCTTGTAGATTATTTTAAAGTGAGTCGCTTTGACTTTTGGGGAAATGGGCCATTTGATGAATTTAAAATGTGCTTTTTCTATGGACAATGCATCAGGGCTGCTCCCTCTTAGTTGACTAATCGGTCGTTTTGGTCTTAGTCAACTTAGATTGCACATCTCTGGTAAACACAAGAATTAAAGTGGTGCTTTTGCGTGACTCTTTGCAGAGAAACTCAGATTTTACAGATCTGTCGATTAAATCAACTAATCGATCAGTCGATACAATTGAATGAGTGTTAGTCGACTCAGAATTTCTTCAAATTGAGCACAGCCCTACAATGCATGTTTGGAACCTGTACACACAATCCTGTTATAACCAAAACATAATTTAGATGTCAAAGCATCACTAATATATTTATTATTACATTTATTGTCAAATTAAGTACAATCATTAATGACTAAATTTGGTAAAGTTGGTAAGGGTCTTGTTCTTGCATATAACAATGTGTTTTGAATTAACTGTAATAATGGTACAGGTATTGCTGTACAGATCTTATTGTATTCTCTATATGTACAGTTTAAATTATATTTGTCTAAAAAAAAAAAAGCTTTATGTTCCAAAAAGTTACCATTATCATCTATAATATCATTCACAAATACAATGCCCTTTTCATACCTGAACAATGATTTCCTATTGATTATAATGACCCTATTGTTCCATAAGGTGGATCCATGTGGAGAAAAGTTATGGGTAAATCTCATTTTCCAATATTGGAGAACTTGTTTGTGGAAGTTTGACAACTTAACAGGAATTTTGGTCACCTCAAAAATCACATTGCAGAAGAAAAGCAAGCCCTCCTACTTTCTTAAATAGATGTCTAGGTATGTGAAACCACATATAATCTGGTTTTGATAGATATGTTTTCAACCAGTTAATCTTAAAGGTCCCAAACATTGATTCAAAGTCCAGTGCTTTAATACCACCCATGTCATACTCTTTAACCAGCTGTGATTTCTTAATATAATGGGTTCGGTTTTTCCACAGGAATTGGAAAACAATTGAATTGGCTTTCTTAATATTACCGGAAGAAACATACAGGGAGTGACATGGATAAATTACTTTTGAAATAACTTCTGATTTAGACAGAGTGACTCTACCAAAGACCGTGAGATCTCTAGTAAGCCAGCGACTCAAAGATTTCTTCATATCTATTAAACGGTTAGAAAAATTAACATCTTCCCTTCTAATAGCATTTTTAGATAAAACTATTCCTAAATATTTCACTTCAGCTTTAACCTCAATTGATGAGATGATGGAATCCGTTGATGAGTGAATGGGAAGTAGCTCACACTTTTTTAATATTGAGGGTTAATCCTGAAGCTTTAGAGAAAGTCGATACTGAATCAAGGGCACCATCAACCATGAATTTATTCCTTAAAAGGATTGTGTCGTCTGCAAATTGACTAATTTTAAATTCCTTGTCAAATATTGAGATCCCTTACAAGTCGGGGGTTGTGATTATTGAATATTATAAGTGATTGGGTGGCTAGAATAAACCGTTTGGGAGAAATCGGGCATCCCTGCCTAATACCGTGGAGCACTTCAAACCTAGGAGTTATACCAGGATTAAGGGACACAGAACTATATATGTCAGTATAAAACCTCTTAATTATTTTACAAAAGTTGCTCCCAAAACCTAAAAAATCTTAGGCTAAGATTTCAAATAAAAAGGTATGTTCAACAGTATCAAATGCCTTTTTATAAAAATCAAGAAATAAAATAAAAGCATCAGTGTAAATGAATGTAAATGAAGTCTCGATAATCCAGCATGTCTAGTAGCAGTCTGGTATGATTATGTATATTTCTACCTTTCATGAAAGCTGATTGACACTCAAATCAATAACACGTGACAATCCCTCGTTCAGACGATTAGCATAGACAAGTGCCAGCAATTTATAATCGTTGCATAACAAGGTAATTGGTCTCCAATTATCCAATAAAAGATGATCTTTGTTAGCTTTGGGAATTAGAGTGATGAGACCATGTTTCATATTGGGAGAAAGATTACCTTTTGAGATACAATCTAAATAGGCATTATAGAGCATTTCCCTGATATCCCTCCAAAAGAGAGACAGAAACTCCACGGTTAGCCCATCTATTCCAGGTGACTTCCTCAATTCTTAGCTCACCTTCCATAAGTTGTTTAACGTCATCAACCATTGTCTTTTTAAACCTCCTGAATCTTATCTAAGAAAAAAACATCAATCTTCTTTTAGAAAAATGGGATTTTATACAAGTTACTATAAAAAGCTTTGACGTTTTTCGTTTACTTCTTCTTGATTTTCAACAACAATATCATTGATATTTAGCTTCCGAATATTTTTCTTTGTCTGTCTTTTGTTTTTCCAGACAAAGAAATTAAGAAGAGTTTTTCTCCCCTTCTTCAATCCAACGAGCCCTTGAACAAATAAATGCTCCTTTGGCCTTTTCCAGATAGATGGATAGATGGATAGATGGGACTGTAGATAGATTCAGTCTGTTCTTGCCATGTCAAATCATTTTTACAGCATAGCGTCTTATCTTTTTAAGTGTTGGTGATTGCTTACTTGTTCTGATAGCTATCTGTTTAACTTTGAATTCAAACCATTCCCATTTACTCAGAAAAGACATTTCCAATTCACCCTACTTCTTTAACCAGTTGTTTAACTGCATTACAAATCTCAGTATCTTCCAAAAGGGCATTGTTAAATTTCCATGTAGAATAATTATGTTCTTCTCTCTTCCACCCGGAGAAAGTGTCAAGGATATTACACAGTGATCAGTCAGGGGTGATGCTGAAATATCACATCTATTAACCTCATTAATGAGATTGTCTGTCTGATAATTACCAATAATCCAATCTTGAGCACTAGCCATTATTAGATGAGTTGAACCAGGTAAATTGTTTTCTGGTTGGGTTTTTAATTCTCCAATAATCTATTAGATTGGCCTTTGTGATCAATTCAAATATTGTTTCATCAAGTGTGTGGCAATGTCTCTGTGATGGTAAGCGGTCTAACCAGAGATCAGGGGCTAGGTCGAAATCTCCCCCAATTATTACTCTATCTGTTGAAAAAAGCATTTTCCATTCCTCCTAAGTACTTACTTAAGGATGAGAAGAGATGTTTGTTCTGTGCTCTTTTGTTATAACCATACACACAGGGCTGTGCAATTAATTGAAATGTAATCGTGATTATGATTTTGACTCCCAATGATCACAAAAACAGAATAATCGAGAAAAACAATTATTTAGCTCGTTCCTTTATGCAAGTAAACTCTTATTTTCTCTTGTGTTCTGAAAAAATGAAGTTTAAATAGGAAAACTATTTAGGCAAATTACACAGTTGTATGTTTTATTTATTTTTTTTTTTTACTGATGATTTACTTAACTTTTTCCACTGTTTTTTAAGTTCAATAATTGCATCATCTTTCCAGAAGTCAATGAGTAATCGTGTTAAATTATCGTGATTTCAATATTGACCAAAATAATCGTGATTATATTTATTTCCATAATCGAGCAGCCCTACATACACACATAATCAGATGTAGTTTATACCGTTCATTTCTGCCGCGACCGTTAACCAATAACCGGTAGAGTCACTTTCATGGTCAATCATTTCCCCAGGAAAATCTATTTAATAAAATCATAACTCCTGCAGAGTGTGACGTTCCATGACTGAAAAACATGGAGTCTCCCCATTGCAATTTCCAAAATGTTGTGTCAGACTCAGCTGAGTGAATTTCTTGTAAAAAAACAACAACACAATTAGCCCTTTGCTCCTTACAGAAAAGAAAAATAGCCTCACGTTTTACATTATCTTTCCTCCCCCTAGTATTTAAAGAAATAAAGGACAACATTTAGGTAATGAGTAGATAATCCATAAACATTGCACAAAAGGAATGAGTAGTTAGTCCTAAATCTACATGGTTTGTGTAACTAGCCTTCTAGAAACTATAGAGGCAGAAAGACAAAACTAACAGCTATTGTAGCAAAGTTCTATTTAAATACATTATCAAGTTCGCCTACTTTGTTATAATATTCTTAATTTTGGCATAACAAGAGATATCAAGGGGTGAGCAGTTGCAATACCATATATGAACAGGTAAACATTCAGTATCTGCCATATGCTGGCGTGCAAAAATATTTGGAATCATCAACGTAGCATTAACCGTGCTCCAATCTTAGCATCAGGTTATTTAACCTCAAATGTTCAGAGATGCATTAACAAACAAAGTGCGGTTAGTGTTAATATACTTATAGGGCTGGATTATGGAAAAAAAACATAATCACGATTATTTCGGTCAATATTGAAATCACGATAATTCAACACTATTACTTGTTGACTTCTGGAAAGATGTTGCAATGATTGAACTTAGTAGAAAATGTTAAATAAATCAACAGTAAAAAAAAAAATAAAAACACATACAACTGTGAACTTTGCCTTAAAACTTTTCCTATTTAAACTTTATTTTTTCATTCAGAACACAAGAGGAAATAAGAGTCTACTTGCAAAACGTAATGAGTTAAATAATAGCTTTTCTCGATTATTCTGTTTTTGTAATCATTGGGAGCCAAAATCATAATCACGATTACATTTCGATTAATTGCACAGTCCTAATACTTGCATATCGGAGCGTTTATGTCAAACAAACAAAAAGATTAAAGTTGAAAAAAACGTGATTGTAGGCTGAATCTCTGACAGCCAATCAGATGATAACAAACCAGGTGTTCAGTTTGGGTCCACTCTCCGGTTATCGATCGAGAGCCTATCCTTCTTTTCAAGAATGCCCGTTTACCTTTTTTACCTTTTTTCTTTCTGGCTTCTTGGACCAGTGGCCACAGCTTTTGGAGAAGTCTTCTTTTGAAACGTACGTGCATGTCTTCACACGCTCTCGCATCCTTTTCGACTTCTTCCAAACATCACCCCGCACCGCTCTCATCCCGAATTGAATGCTTCCTCAACGTCAAACTCATCGCATGCCTCGTGGTGAGCAGCCGAGTTGTAGTTGTTGGTCGGACATGGTTCCAAAAAAAAAAAACGAAGAATAAAACCCCCCAGAATGCTGTAATAGCTTACTTTTATCACTTAATTTTGACCTTTTACATTGAATAGCTGTTTAGTAGAGGGGTTGTTATAGTTTATCACATTTCCAGGACTAAAAAGAAACTTTTTTTTACCGGAGCCTGCGAAAAGCGCTGCCACTCACTCTGCCATCTTGGGGAAAAAAAGCTCCTCTCACGGCAGCAGTTGTTGCCTGCCTCTTTCACCAGATTTGTCACATATCACACACTCTTTCCTGGCGGTTTTTTAGACACACACACACACACAGAAACTCACACACACGCACTTCATGTCTGTGAAGTCCGTAATGACTCACAGGGGGAATAACCAAGTTTTCCCTTTTTAGCGTTACTGAGATGGGGGTCGTTTCACATAAACGGGCCCAGTGTTTTCTAGAAACTAACACAGCTACACACTTGTTAATAAGTTCTGAGCCTCCTGTATGAGAGCGACCCTCCATCAGTTAAGTTGTCTTTGGATCTTTTGAATTCACTGATCCAGACTGATCCAGTATATCAGTCTGTCTGTCTGACATGGTACAGCTTTGAATGATGTGACATCCTGTAACACGAGGAATCATCTGGTGTGTGTGTGTGTTGTGTGTGTGTGTGTGTGTGTGTGTGTGTGTGTGTGTGTGTGTGTGTGTGTTTTTTTGTGTGTGTGTGTGTGTGTGTGTGTGTGTGTGTGTGTGTGTGTGTGTGTGTGTGTGTGTGTGTGTGTGTGTGTGTGTGTGTGTGTGTGTGTGTGTGTCACTAATTTTACACTTATTTTTGAAATTCATGGTCAATAAACCTCATTTATATAATAATAGGTCTAAATTTTGAGTTAAAAAATTCCAAACAATCCAAGACTTCTCCTTGGCTTTCACAAGACTGTAATTGGCCTGTTATTTTACCATTTTCTACAATTTTTAATGATGAAAATATCTCTTAGTTGCCTTAGTTCCCAAAATCCCAGCTTCCTTCCTTCGCACCGCTGACGTGAAATAGTCATTGGTCCGGGAAATTTGGTATGAATTTACAGAAAGGTTTTAGAATTAAAACCTAAGTTATTAACCACTGTACGTTCCAGTCTTCCCCCTCTTTCTTCAGAAGGTTTAAATTGTCCCCTCTTGTGTGTTTTTCCAGTTCAGGTGATTGGGTCCCTTCGGCCAATCATCGCCGCCCCGGGCGATGATGTCATCCTGCCGTGCCGGCTAGAGCCCGGCGAGGACGTGCGGGACAAGACGGTGGAGTGGTCCAAGCCGGACCTGAAGCCGGACCCGTCGGACCGGCTGAGCCGCGTCGGCTACGTGCACCTCTACCGGGACAGACGGGAAGTCCCCGACATGAAGATCCCGTCGTACGCCCGGAGGACGGCGCTGTTCACCGACGCCCTAAAGGAGGGAGACATCTCGCTCCGGATCGCCAACGTGACGCTCGCCGACACGGGCCGGTACCGATGCTACGTGCCCAAGCTAGACTGCCACTCCATCGTCGAACTCGTCGTCGGTGAGTAACTTTGGTTTCGGACGTTTAAGGTCCCGACACAAGGCTGGAGGTCGTTGTTGTTGTCTTAGTCTCGCTTTGCCAGACCTCCCTCCCTCTCCTCCCTTCCTCCACAGAGCTGCGGAGGAAGGTCCGCCACTTTAAAACAAATTAATAAAGCTTAGAATGAATCCCAGGACACATCTTCTGGTCGTATCGCTTGTCATGTGACCCAGATATTGTAACGTTTTTTTGCCCAACATGGCGTTTTTATTGGAAGCGGCAAAAAAGTTGTTAGCTATGACCCAGGATGTTTGGAGTTGCTATGGCAACAAGTGACCACTTTACCTCAACAGTCCTATAATTAACAATTTGGCACATCTGAACAAAATCAACAATTTAGCTAGCTAGCTAACGTTAAACAGAAAGAAATGGTAAATTACCTGAAAGATAAATTGCTATTAGACAATGGTGTAATAATGTATTTGTTTGGGACCTCAACTCAAGGCCCGCGTATCAATTTTAATACATTTTGCCCATGCCAAAAAAGGTGGGAAACTGTTTTTTTTTTTTTTTTTTTTTTTTCTTTTTTTTTCTTACAAAACTGATGAGTGGTTTTATATACATATTGAGGGTGTGAAACCGGTCGTTGTTTTCAAGGGTTTCACTCTCAGGTGCAGCACCCGAGTCGTTTTGACATGTTTTCTTAGTTTCTTTGTCAGAAAAATGTGGGTTTCTTTCAACCAAATTTACTTTTTGACATTTTAGACTCAGACGTGGTGATAATAACGGTCCCAAATTATGTCAAAGTGCTTTTTATTTTATTGAAAAACATCCTCTTTTTTTTTGAGGAAAGAATTCGACAGCTTTAAAACTTTAAGGATCATTTTGTCAACAACTGTTTGTCCTATAATGTGTTTTTAAATCACTACAAATCATCTTTTTTTTTTTTTTTTTTATAGAGCCACGCTCTGTTGAAACCTGGACGACGGAGACGCCGCTGCATCCCAAAATCCTCCAGACTCCAGGTCACAACGATGAGACGGCTGTTAAAGGTGAGCACACGGACCGACTCCGAGACGATGGAAGCAAAATGCTGAGTCATGCTTACTTTGACTGCTAGTTAAGATCACAGGATGTTGAGTGGATCACAGTTTATTTCAAATGCCATAAAATTGAAGAAAAAACCCCCACCCACAATTCAATGAAAGTAATCATTAATTCTACCTGCTAAGAATGTTACAGAGCATCCACACAATGTACATCCACACATTCAGGTTATTTTGGGGCAATTTGGTTCAAAGAAACTCATCATTCTGATATAAAAATGGGTCAAATTTGAACCGAGGACAATAGAAGGGTTCAAAAAGTTAACATACAGGAATCCCATTCCCCATCCCCTTCATGCTTATATGTATAAATGTGTGTGTGTGTGTGTGTGTGTGTGTGTGTGTGTGTGTGTGTGTGTGTGTGTGTGTGTGTGTGGTGTGTGTGTGTGTGTGTGTGTGTGTGTGTGTGTGTGTGTGTGTGTGTGTGTGTGTGTGTGTGTGTGTGTGTGTGTGTGTGTGTGTGTGTGATATTCCAGCTACTGTAGCTTATGTTTGTTTGGTTAATTCCATCAGGTGGGCGTCTGTACCTGAGCGTACCGATCCTCGGTGTGTTTGGCTGCATCGTCCTGATCCTGAGTGCTGGACTCAGCGCATATTTACTCAAACTAAGGCCTCAACACCAAACTGTAAGTCAGGACAACTTGCTCGTTTAAGAGAGAGCACCAGCGCTACCTTCACTACTACATCTGGGACAACGTTCAGTCGGGAGATGGCTGCCGCGGCATTTCACCGGACCTTTTAACCGACCCACGGTGGAAGACAAAAGACAACGTGTTATTCTCTGTATCACATGGTTCTCCTCCACCAGCTGGGGGGGACTGGGAGGGAAATACACCGTTCACTAACTGGCTCTTTGTGGTTCTGTTGTTGTAACGACGCTGTGTGACCAGAGGCCCCGCGTTATGGAGCAAGGTTTGGCCTCAACGAGGTGACTTCAGGGTTTGGTGGCTCACGGCGGTGGATCGCTTGTTGCCGGGTCAACGGCGCCTTCACATCGGCACAGTAGGATGCGTTAAACAAGTTGAACTCGTACGACAGACATTAGGGGTGTGCAAAAAACAAACAAAAAAAATCGATTCAAGCTCTACCAATTCAAAATCGTTGGCTTATTTTATTATTGTATGTCTACTACTAATCACATGGGAATAGTAACTACATTTACATACTGTGAATCGTTTTTTTAAATCGAGAATCGTTCTTCATTCCACATTTTCTGAATCGTGCACCCCTAGTTCCTGTCTGACAATTTTATTAAGGCAGTTGATACGATACCTGCTATGGCTCGGTTGGTTAGCAACAGACAACGGACTATTGATATTACAGTGTTTTCGTTTAGGATTTTTTTTATTTTTTTTTAGCAGTGGGGGCAGGTCTCGTCACTTTATTATATCGCTATATCGCATTTAACTGACCCAACCTATCAACATCCTGGGCAGCTTTTCTCCACGCAGGACCCAAATGCAGAGACAGCAGGCAAAAGTACTAAGCTTGAGGATTTAATATCATACACAAGATATACAACCCAGGAGTCCTCAAGACAGCAGGCAAGGAAATCCAAAACGTGGTAGCAGTCAAAAAAAACAAAAACAGGAAGTAAACAAGACATGACAAGGGAGGAAAAACAGACTACCAAAATAAAACAGGAAACAGAACAAATACACAATCATAACAGCAACAGCCTTTCTGTTTATGATAGATAGATAGATAGATAGATAGATAGATAGATAGATAGATAGATAGATAGATAGATAGATAGATAGATAGATAGATAAGAGGTCATAGAGAATTTTTATTCGGAGCTGATTTCAAGTGCCAGTGTGAAGGCGCCGTCACGGAGAGTCCACGGATCTGAACTGGATTACTGCGGTTTAGTCACGATGTCACTCTTGGAAGATTTAAAATGACATTTCGCACAAACACAACCTCCAAAGTTAGGCCAATAACCTCTGACACGGACATATTTCTCTTTACAATTTAAGACTTGAGATGGTAAAGGCACCACGGTGCTTTTATTTTATTTTTATTTTTTTACCTCTGTTCTTAAAATCTCATTAAACTTTATTATCTGTTTACAAAATGAACCCGAACACTACAACGAGGAAGAAGATGTTGGACAGATATTAAGAACGTACGGATTTACCTCAAGTCTTCAACACACTGTGTATTTACGACATGCCAAATAATACGTACACTAACCATAGATATGCTTTTATAAAACTGATGTGTGGACGTTGGGTCAACTTGTCATCTGTTGCATTTTCGCAGCAGCCAATTTTATTCCTCAAGTCTTTACTAGCTGAGATAAGATCATCTTTTGGGCATTTTTAGGCCTTTATTTTGATGACGTCGAGGAGTGAATCTCTGTATACAGAGGCTTGTAAAGGTATTCATACCCCTTGAACTTTTCCACATTTTGTCACGTTACAACCACAAACATGAATGTATTTCATTGGGACTTCGTGTGATGGACCAACACAAAGTGGCCCATAGTTGTGAAGTGGAAGGAAAATGTAACATGGTTTTCAATTTTTTTTTTTTTTTACAAATAAAAAAAACTGAAAAGTGTGGCGTGCAAAAGTATTCAGCCCCCCCTCAAGTCTTTTTTGGGGTTATGTCTCTACCAGCTTTGCACATCTAGAGACTGAAATTTGTGCCCAATTCTTGTTTTACAAAATAGCTCGAACTCAGTCCGATTGGATGGAAAGCATCTGTGAAAGGCAATGTTCAAGTCTTGCCAGATATTCTCAATTGGATTTAGGTCTGGACTTTGACCGGGCCATTCTAACACATGAACACATGAATATACTTTGATATAAACCATTACATTGTAGCTCTACCAACTGGGCCACCCAGGCGCCCAGCTGAGATATTTCTTAAGTTTCAATGGTTCTCTCTCTCTCTCCCCCTAACTGACCCCAGCATCACCTTATTTATATTATACCATATATTACATTGTTGGGTTTTATTATGTAAAAACTATATGCAATGAAGTGTGTGTGTGTGAGACTGTTTGTGGTCCAGTATAGTATTTTCTAGTTTGTTGCACTCTGTTCTTGTTTTCAAATGTTGCTCTAATGTTTGGTCTCGTGGTTACAAGGAGAAGCTGCTAAATAAATCACATTTTTGAAATGACTAACTTCTCTCCAATTAATTTGTCGCCTGAACGTCTCCCAGAACAGCATGTTGTTATGCTGCAGGAGAATCCTAGCTTTAGTGCCATACCACACCAATCATCACTATGGAAACACTGGTGTAAGTGTCTTTGATGTTTTTGACCATTTTTTTTTTTCAACGTTCTTTTATCTTTATTTTCTTTTAATTGAATACAACACTCGAATTCAATGGAAGTAGTGAACTCATAATTTACCTTACTAGTTGTATGGAACCGCGTGTTTGTTGTTGTTGTTGTTTTTTCAAAATTTGGTTGAAAGAAACCCCAAATTTGTGATATAGGAACTTTCTGAAAATGGGTCACATTTGACCCCGAGGACAAGAGGAAGAGGATGGTTAACGTTAACGAACCTAAGATCATTAAAATGGGTCTGGTTCTGAAATAATAAATCAGTATAAATAAGCAGAACATTCTAGTGTAATCTCGTTTTAAAGCGTGGTCACTCAGACTGTTTGTTTATTTACATGCTACCATGGATACGCATAACGTCTGTTGATAGGTGGTGACGTAAGACGCAGCTTCATAGGAACCACCTCCAGTTACGCATTCATTCATTCGGCGGCAGTTGAGCTCACAACAACCGGTAGTTTTCTGTCTTCCTACCGGCTCAGTTCATGGTTAACTTCGAGGTCTTCGTGTTCTGCTTCACTTTTACACTCTGGACGGTCTTTGTTCCTTTTAGCACGGCAGCACAGACGGATGTTAAAGGTAAGCTCATGTGGCTGTTAGCTTAATTTATTTATTCTTTCAATTTAAATTTCACCGGGCCGAGCTCAGCGGTAACGTCGACGTTACGTCAGTTAACGTTAGCTGGAGCAGAGACTCTCAAGAATGCAAAGAACGGACTTGTGTTCTTGCTGGTTGTTCTTGGAAGAATGAACTCGCAAGTTCACAAGCACAGAAAACGCTGTTAACAGTTTGAGACGATGCGTTCTTTCTGTTATTGCTCAACACCCCCCAGCACAGAGGCTATACCTGCAAGGCTCCAACATACCAGCTAGAAATAAAAACCACAACAATATAACCACTTTGTATTAAAACAATCTCCGTATTAATGCTACAACTATTGCAATAATATAAACTAATTGAGCTTTAATTTCATTGTTTATGGTTTAGCTCAAATTCCAAAGAGTGGAACGTGATCCCTACTATTATTAGTGTATAAGTTTAAGTCAGTTTAAATTAAAAGAAATAAGCAGGCATATGCACTGGTGTGTCCTATATGTTCCTATTAGTATTAGAATTATCATTTCTATATTATTGTAGTTCACTGTATATACCCAGGGAGATTGAAATTTGCAATTAAAATTCTAAAGGTTGGTGTCTCCCCTTTTGTCTACATAACATGTCCTAGCATGTTACCACTTTATGTACAAGTGTTAATTTATGATACAGACTGAAACTCAACTTCTGATAAATCAGAAAACAAATGCACCAAAAAAAATATGAACTAAATACTAAATCTAATGTATATAGCCTATGGCATAATTTAAACAAGTCTCCCGAAAAGAAACGTGTGTGTCTGTGTGTCTAGTTTACACTTATTTTTTAAATTCATGGTCAATAAACCTCATTTATATGTCTAAATGTTTTGAGTTAAATTCCAAACAATCAAAGACTTCTCCTTGGCTTTCACAAGACTGTAATTGGCATTTTCTCTTTTACCATTTTCTACAATTTTTAATGATGAAAATATCTCTTAGGTTGCCCTAGTTCCCAAACTCCCAGCTTCGTTATTTGCACCGCTGACGTGAAATAAAGTCACTGGTCCGGGGGAATTTGGTATGAATTTACAGAAAAGTTTTGGAATGATTTTAGAAGTCTAACATAAGGTATTGTATTGTTGCTGTACGTTCCAGTCTCCCCCTTTTTCAGAAGGTTTAAAGTGTAAATTGCAGGTTAAAGTGATGGTTCGGAGTAATTTACCCTAGGGTCCTTTGCACCATGACCTCGAGCCAAACACCCCCCCCAGAAGCCTTTTTCACCTGGGTCTAATACAGGGCGAGTTAGCGTAGAGTAGCATTAGCCGCTGAGTAGCTTAGCGCGGGGCTAATGGACCCACATTTGTATCTCTTAAATGACCCCACTAATAATGCCCGAAATGATACCAAAGGTCTACACTAGTATATATAGGTTATGCTCTCATAAAACGATGGATTGGAAAGTTTGTAAGTACACCAGAAGTTTATGTAAATAACACTTGCCTGCTCTCTTCAGCTCTCTGTTGCTGCTGCTGCTGCCGGCAGTTAGACGAGTGCTTAGGGCCGTCTACAAATTACTACACCGAAAAGAGTTACAACAAAATATGTATTAATTTAATGATTAAATAAGGTAATGTCTCCAAACTTACCTCAATTATTACTTGTCTCCTGATAGTTATATTACAGCACTTACTTGAAAAAATAAGTTAAATTAATAAATATTTTTGTTGCATCTCTTTTCGGTGTTGTAATTTGTAGACGGCCCTAAGCACTCGTCTTACAGCAGCAACAACAACAGCAGAGAGCAGAAGCCAGCAGGCAAGTGTTATTTACATAAACTTCTGGTGTACTTACAAACTTCAAATCGCTTTGATGGACCTAGCATAGTCACTATATATACTTCGAGGCGGTATAAGTGGGGTCATTTAAGATGATAAACGTAGTCCATTAGCCCATCAACTCAACGATACTATACTACACCACAACCAATTAATGTGTAAATTAAAGTGCTCAATATGTATATATTTAAACATTTCTGTATTAAAATGCGTTAAAATAACATTTATTGGGGTTTCTCCAAAGGTAGCATGTTTTTTTTTACAGTAACTGGGTGATCACGTCATAAGAGGGAGTAGCAACCCATACTTCCCGGTTCCCGTTGGGTAATCTTATGACGGACATGGGTTGTGATATTTAAACAAACGAACCGCCAACGGCGAAATAAAAGCCTCTTATTTACGGGATGGTCAGGACCCCCCCCCCACAGAAAACCATGCTGTGTATTGTAAATAACATAAAGATGTATACTTCAAATATCTGTGTAAGTAGTAAAACAATACAAACCCCCCAAAAAATGTTTTTAAAGTTTAGGAACATTTTGAGTTCCCCCTCCTTTGCCAGTAGTGACAGTAATGTAGCTAGTAAGTAGGCGGTTCAAGGCTATTTTATTCACATTAAACATCAGATGACGTTCTTTTCCAAAATGGAAATGATGCTGAGTAATTAATGAATTAGTCATAGAGCTGGGGAAAAAAATCGATTTGATTTAAAAATCGAGTTGGTAGGTCAAATCAATTCATATTTTCAAAAAAATCAATTTTGTTTAGATTTTATTTTTAATCCAAATACAGTATAAATAATTTGGATGTTTAACAATCTTTGTTGCACACTGAACAGTGACTTTTGAGTTAGAGAAAGGGTTTGCCTTTGCAATTTTGTTTATGTTGATGCACTTTTTACTTTTTACAATTAAATATATATTTTTAAAATATATTTACAGTTCGCAGTTATTTTGTTTTAAATGGATGGGGGGGAATTGAATCGTAAATCGAGTTTTTTATTAAAAAATTGCAGATTTTTTTTAGGAAAACAAATCGCCCATCTCTAATTAGTCAATGACAAAAAGTTTGCTATTTTAGTATTATAATGTAACTTTACCTAGCTTGTTTAAAAGCTTGTTGGATAGAAATGCACCAACTACAACTAACGTTACCACGGCAATAAGCCTAACGTTATGTGTGCGAACTGATATTAAGGTTAATATTGGAGATCTACAGTTGTGTTTTGTTCAATATGATGTTAAATGGCAGATCAGTAGGTTTGCTGCAGACAGTGTGGCTCATGTGGCTGTCAGGCTGAGCAGATGACCTTTACCAGTGGCTCACTAATTTACATTATGATCAGCTAACTTAACAAGTGTACAAATCATTGTATTTCTTTTATATGGGGAAGCTTTTTCAAAATAAGTCATTATGTTTTAAGGTATTTTTGTGGCTTGATTGTAAACAACTGAAAAAATAAATACATGGTTTTAAAGAAGAATATTTTGGTCAATTTAGTCAGCTTTTTCATTGAATCAAGAGACAGTGAAAAGCAGGATAATGGTACAGCCTCCATGCTACACTAATGATAGTATTAAGGATTTCCTCTGTGGACACATGTCCTCTAAAAATATAATTGAGGCTGTATTATTTGTGTTCCCTTCAAAAATTGCTCTTCAGAAATTTTGTTTATTGTCGTCACTTTATGTAGCTCCGAAAACTTTGGAACAAATTGTCAATTCGGCAAAGATTTTCGCAAGACTGCCTATATTCAAAATCTAAACCGTTCATTTCTCACATAAAATGTTCTCAGAAGTGAATTTAGTGATGAATAACATGGCGAAAATTGTTAAAATTGTCCCGTTTTTGGGCTGTCTATCTACCGATAATCGTTGAATGGCGAAATGAATGTTGGGATACAGGTGCTGCGAAGTTCATACAAGTTACCAACCGATGCATCCTCGGTAAAATGGGCGTGTCAAGAACACTTCCTGGAATCTTAACTGTTCTTGGTGAAATGCAAACTTGTGTTTTGGGACAGTACTTTGGCAACACAGACTGAGAAATGCGCTGTGTCTGAACATGTTCTACTCATAGTTGTATCCATAAACCCGTAATTTGAATTAATATGAGACGTTATTTTCGGTGTGGCTATTGTTGTAACTGTTTAGCTATTTAAATGTTTTTAAACAGTCTCCTATCATCCGCCCATCTCTACGTTTTTACTAACGTTAACATTATAAATAGTTGACACGCGGACACTGTTTGGCTGATATTCAGAATATCTGTTTAATTATAACTTGGGTAAAGTTAGAAAGACATTCACAGATTCGAACTTCCGGGATCAATAACTTCTGAGCAAAACGTTATTAAATCACAAACGACGCATCTTTCCTACCGTGGTAAGGTTAACCACGAGCTACAGACTCCTTTTCATCAAAACTAGCAATCCTCCAACCTGGACGTTATTCTTGGATCAGATAATAATAATAACTGATGTATTTATGACACTGATTCATCTGCTGCTGTTATAGCCTATATATTTTATATTTAGACCTATTACTAGTATAATAGTTTTCTAAAGACGACTGAAAGATGTATCACCGATATGCCTATATAGCCTATACATCATTTTAATAGGCTGCACTGTAAAGGCCTAATTAAAACAACAATCATTGGAGAACGAGCACAACGTTGTAGTTTGAAATGATAACAAGGATCCGGTTCAGGCCTGTTGGAAACTGGTTTAACTACAGCTTTGAGTCATCTGCCCTCAGCCTTATCTCACAGTTCATCTCAGGGGTCCGTTCCAGGAAGGAGGTTTAACAAACTGAGTCTAACCCTGATCTCTGAGTATATTTACCCTGAGATGGAAAACTCAGGGTAAAAACTGAGTTTTTGGTTCCAGAACAGCTAATATGAGTTGGTTCAATCAACTCGGAGTAGGTTCACTCAGGGTTAAGCACATGCACAATGATTCTACGATTCACCACAAACAAATAGGTCGGTGGAAATACTCATGCGCACAAACAGCAAGTTTGGACATGCATTTCGTTGAAAAAGCAAGACAGCAGCTGGGTAAGTGACATATAAGGGTTGGGCAGATGAAAAAATGAAAAAACTTTGAAAAAGATTTTTTTAAGGCATCCTTGAGTTTCGTTAAAATGTATATTTTGTGTTATTGTACATTTTATTTCATTTGAAATAGGATTTTCACCATTTTTTTTTAACAAAGCTAGGACCAAATTGACCTAAAATGTCAAGTGGTGTAACCACTAAGGAATGATTAATATTTAATATTTCATCCACTACATTGTTTGTGAGTGCACTCATACAAATATAACTATTACCTATTTCCAAATTTCAGCCAAAAATAGATTTGATTAGGATTACTAAATTTAAAAAAAATTAGGATTAAATAAATTTAAATTATATTTGTTATTGCAATATCAGGTGGTAGACATGCTGGAAACATTTGTTTTCTAAATAATCTTGGACAAATTGTGTAAAAAGTCTTAAAAATTTGTTTCTACAGTGGAGTAGAGTATTACATTTTATCAAACATTAATTTACCTGCACATTATCATTTTTTCAAGAAAAATACTGGTTACCCCATTTGACATAAACCAGTTACACCACCTGACGTGATGCTTGTAAGTGACACTAAACTACTGAACATTGCGTTTCATTTCATTTCAATGACAAATATTTAAATATATTATAACTCATTAGATTAAATTAACCAACTAACATCTTAACAAATTGTGTGTGAACAGTATTTGTGTGTGAGAAAGAGGTAGATAGATCGGTAAAAGAGAGAGGGAGAAGCAAGTCTGTTTAGGGTTGTGCATGCCTTTTAACATGTTTACAGGTAAAGAGCTCATATTATGCTTTTTGTGATGTCATAGGTGTACAAAGTGAAAAAGCCCAAAGTCCCCCCCAAAGGGACTTACCATCTCCAACAGAAAACACTGTTCACAAACTGCTCCAAACAGCTCTATTGTCACTTTGTAACACACGTTATAATGCTCGCCTAGCTGCTAGCGTGGCACACCCTCATACTCTGCTTCTGACTGGCTAGTAGTCCTTACCTAGCTACTGCGCATATGCGACTCCCAGCAAAGATGGAATAGAAGTGAGATGTCTCACTCTGTAGCTAAAACAGAGAGCTAAACACACAGGGTGAAAAGAGGAGCTGCAGCAATGTGCAGTACAACAAAAAGATGGTGTTTTTTGAAAATTAAACCATGTAAAACTATTCTAGTACAACCTCTAAATGCAATTATTAACCTGAAAATGAGCATAATATGAGCTCTTTAACTTATTCTGGTGCATTTATCTGAATTCAATTTGATAAACCAAATTTTTTTTTTATATTTAAGTAACATTTTACTTAAATTAAATAATCCTTGAATGTTTTAGGTATTTTAAAGCTGCTGTTCTTGTACCACATTAGGGGTCACAGTTCAACTGCCTCATTCTATGTTATTAAATTGTTAAGAAATTATTATAACATTGCAAAGGAATGATATGGAAATTTTAATTTAAGGGTAAAACTTTTTTTAAACACACTATAATGATTTAGCCTAGCCAAGCTAAATAAGCTATCTTAATTAAGTGTTGGATAAATTACCTCCACTTTTAAAAAAATTCAAACAAAGAACACATACAAATAGTTCTAAATAGTATTTAAGTTCATATAACCTCTTGGACCAGTAACTGAACTAGTTATATTTGAAAAGATTGGCCAAAAATTGAGAGGCTAGGAGTCAAATGGTGTAACCGGTTACACCATTTGACATTTCAATGTAAAATCAAATTAGTCAGGCATTATAATGGACACATATATCAGCATATGGCCTTGGTGTAAATAATCAAACACTGTTTTTACACTAAATACAAATATTTATTCAAAAGAATGTTTTTCAATGTTTTACTTGGGTCATACCATTTGACATGTGAACCAAAGAACTGAACTTAACGTAAAAATGTCTTATTAACTTATATTTATCAGAGAGTTATTAACCTTGTGATGCAGCAGTTATGCTGATCAGGGGTCCTTTTCTCTGATGTAACTTCCTGTCATGTGGTCTTCTTGCTGATTTTAACAAAATGGCACCTTAAATGGTGGTTACACCATTTGACATTTCAGGAAGCTATAGCATGACTGACAGGACTCCCTAAATTATTAAAATAAATATAAGCATCATTTTAAAATATATTGTAAATATGTATAATAACCTTTAATTTAGGTTAATGCCCAAGTAGTTAATGGGATCTTTTATTAAGAATTTTTTTAAGCAAGATAAAAATTTTGGTACAAAGTTCTGACTGTTACACCACTTAGACATTTTTGCCATTAATCGCCAATTATTCTCTTAAAATTAATTAAAACCAAATTCTTTCAAATATGGTCTCTAAAAAAGTAGGTATTAATGTAATTTGTTTGTCTGTTTTTTAAATTAAATGTATTTAAATTTAATTTAACCTTATAGACCCAAAAAAATGGGCGTCACGTCATTGACCCAGCTGCAAAAGACAAAGAATTGGTGTGGGAGAAAATTGCTGCTCGAGTCAATGCGTACGCATTAACGGTGTATTCATTTCATATTTAATCACAGTTAACTTATAATATTACTGGTGAAAACTGGAATTGTATTACACCTATAATTTCATTTAGGTCAAGGCCAAGTTTATTTATAGAGCACATTTACAAGCAGTCACTCCTGCCCCAAAGTGCTGTACAGATACTAATACCGGTAACAGCATAAAAAGCATACTAATTAGCCAAAAACCTATTAAAAACATAGTATCCCCGAAATAATAATAATAATAATAATAATTAAAACGCATGAAAACATGACTACAAACAATATTAACAATGTCACAGCTCAGCTTGTGTTAAAAGACATTTCAAAGAGATAAGTTTTTAAAAGTGATTTAAATGACTCAATAGGGCTAGCTGCTTTAATATTGAGGGGAAGAGCATTGCAGAGCTTAGGACCTGAAACTGAAAAAGCTCTGTCCCCTCTGGTTTTCAGTCTGGATCTGGGACAGTCCAAAAGAAGCTGGTCATTTGACCTAAGTGCTCTGACTGGGGTATTTAAAATCAACATATCAGTTAAATAAGATAGGTGCAATCCTGCGGGCGAAAAAAGAAAGCTACTACCCATTCTGAGGCTTCAGCACCATGATCATTAACAGAACTAGAAGTATAATCTTTCATTTCTTTTTTAATGGCTCTCACTGGTTTGTGTCCAGGGAACACTACAAAAACGTTTAAAAAAACGTTTCAGAGCCAGTCACACTTTTCTGACGGCTCTGCATACAGTGGCTTTACTATCACAGTATGATCCGCTACACTGTTATAAAGAAAACTGCCGTTTGCAAAAAACGTAATGCACAAAGAATCTGCTGGGATGTTAAAGCCTGTCCACGATGGTTGGTGTTAGTGATATGAGGACGGATAAGGTATCTACATATCTGATGGACTGTCATAAAACCTCCAAATAAATTTTATAGTCGAATCTCCAAAAAGTAGTACAGATATCGTTTGATATTATTCGTGTAATATAGTATCAGTCTTTTATGATATATGTGTTGGTCAGTCTGTCTGCTTGACAATCCCTTTTTGCAGCAATACAATTGAAGTGAGATGAACAAACAGGGACATTTATCTTTTTCGATAAAACAGATGTTGACAACATTTTCCTTTGAAGTTGGAAAAAAGTAATACATTGCAATATATCGCAGAATATTGCAATATGTTTAAAATCGCAATAATATCGTATCGTGACATAAGTATCGTGATGATATCGTATCGTGAGACCTCTGGGGATTCCCACCCCTAGTAATTAATAGTGGGTTTATTGTTATTTGCTACAGAATGCTTAGCCTATATGTCAAGATCAAAGTTGGCCTATATAGTAACTAAAAAAATACAGTTCAATCACAACTGAAAATATGCCTCATTGTGTGTGTGAATAGAGGTGAATAAATATATTTGTTTATGTTGCAGCAAAGTGTCAGTTCTGTTTCATAGTGGAGGGGGGGTGCTGCTAAAAAAAAATCCTAAAGGAAACACTGGCCTAACTTAAACCAATACGTTTTTTTTATTCATGCAGATAACAAACTGCATTAAAATGCGCCTGATACAGACTGAATGAATGAATGAGGAAATGAGTTTCTCTCATTCGAAGAAACTTGAGTTTTTTTGTTTTTTTTTCTCAGTTTCTTGAAGAAAACCTGCTCCCGACCAGGTTAGGTTGTGAAGTTCCCTCTCTTTCTGAAACAGAAAACCCAGAGTTTCCCTCATCTCAGGGTTAACCTACTCAGAGTTTTCACTAAACCTGCTTTCTGGAACGGACCCCTGATCATAACCGTAAACTCATACTTCCTTGTTCTTCCTCAGTTGAAAAACTCTACTAAAGGACTGTTTGTTATTTATTTCAGGGGCCACCGGAGGAGTTTTGGGACTTTTTTTCACCAGCAATAAAGTTCGGATGACCCTCCAAAATGATATGGAAAACATGGATGACCCTCCCCAACAATTTACTGATGCCTTCTGTACTGGTTTGTGCTTGGCAAAGATATACAGATAACCATTGTTTGTTTTTTTTACAGCCATGACATACGTGACTAAACCTCTGCTTTCTCATCTCACGCATCACACACACGCACATTCCGAATCCACGTTGTTGTGGAAACACAATAAGCACGGAAACTAAATGTAGGCTACACTTCCTGCATTGCTGCATTACTTCAAATACTAAGTTACTCCTCTAGTAAACTAGTATTCACATGAAATAAAACACGTGGCTTGGTAGCGTTGCATTCTCCCTAAACAACATTAAATCAAGGAGAGAGTTAAACGTACAATATGTAACTTTCTGCCGCTAGGGGTCTCTCAACCAAAACAATGGATGGTAAAACTGGACTTTTGATGACGTTGGGAAGTTGCGTGGAATTATGGGAGTTTTTAGTGTTAAACACCTTCGCTGCCGGTTAGAATGCATCAGTTCACGGACAAGTTTACCCATTCAAGTTTATTCACGTTACGTTTATTCATGTTATTGTAATAAAATAGCTGCAGTTTCCCCAACATAATTACGTTTTTCTTGATTAGATTTTTATTTGTAGCTGACCAGTTAGCTAGTGAGCCAGCAAGCTAACAGTAGCCAGCAGCTAAAACACAAAATATTTCACATATCAGTGTCACCTTTTGGATCGTTTCAACACCGGGGCGGACGGGGTTTGTTGTAACGCTAGCTAGCTACTAAACGAGGCTGAGAGACAGGTGTGGGTGGGGATTGTCGGGGGAATCTCCGCGACAGCGAGCCAGGACGTTTGATGCCGGTTGTGCAGCAGCAGAACATCTCCCAGCTGCCCGGAATTATCTCCCCTTCACTTTTCAGTAATCTTAACTTTTCGTTTTGGTGCTTAACCCACCTTTTGTCGGGTTAATTTAGCTAACCGTAAAGACAGCTAAACGCGAAGGGGGGCGAAATTCGGCAGGGAGGAGATTTTCGGCACATACACCGGTAGCGCTACGGAGATGTAGCTACCGCTATGGATGGCCGCTGTTGTGACTCGGTGCTGGGTCTGATATAGTCTGTTTCCCGACGTTTAATTAAACTGCCGTTAGCGTCGTAAGCACCAGGCACTGGAGATAAGTTAATGAAAGTAGCTGGCTGATAGCTGACTGGGGGCTAACGATAGCTAGCTAGCTATATGTCCCGGGGCTGTTGTCAGCTGTCATCCCGACTGAGTCTCTCTGCGCCGGGGGAGTGAGGCAGACAGACCGGGTGTGCTACTTTGGCTAAATTAGCATTAGATTAATCGTCTATCTATACAGCTAACGTTAACGTTACTAGTGAAGTTATTCGTGGGTTAGCTCAGTCCTGTTAGCTGTGGTCGAAACAGTCATACTAAAAATAACTTTATTAGCGTGTTGAACGATGTCGTAACCTCATAATGTTACCCACAAAGCATTAGCATCAACGTTGGCACATTGTAGTAACGTTAAGCTGGTATCGATATTGAACTTACAAAATAGATAAGGTCTCTGTTGTATTACTGTGATAAAAAGTGGGATGTAATTAATCACAAAATGATGCTGTATGGCCAAAAAAAAGCAGTATTACGGTTACAAGTATTTTTTTGCTGTGACATTGTATGATTTACAATTACTCCTGAACGTATCATCTTGGTGCCAGTGTTCTGACGGAAGTTAGAGTAACTGGAGGGTGAAAGGTTATTTGACGCCACTGACGGGCGACTAAAGGAAACTTGCCGTGTCTGAAAATAAAATAACAGATTTCTCTGGGTTTGACATTTGTTGGAAACATTTGGGATAGTGTAAGAACACAGCTCATAAAAATATATAACATAGGTATGGTCGTTTTTAGACATTTCAAAGCAGAAATGTTACATATTGTACCTTTAACTTCTCCTGCTCCAGATGTCTCACCGTGGTCAGAAAGAGCGGGGGAGACACTTTGGTTCTCTCACTATGACTCTAGAGTCGCTACTCACTCCGAAGCTAATCACCATCACTCTCTCACTCGCTCTATCACCCACTCCCCACACACACACACGCACACACCAGCGCACAAGTATAAACATCAGGCCACTTACAGTACAGGCCAAAAGTTTGGACACACCTTTTCATTCAATGCGTTTCCTTTTTATTTTCATGACTATTTACATTGTAAATTCTCACTGAAGGCATCAAAACTATGAATGAACACATATGGAATTATGTACTTAACAAAAAAGTGTGAAATAACTGAAAACATGTCTTATATTTTAGATTCTTCAAAGTAGCCACCCTTTGCTTTTTTTGATAACTCTGCAAACCCTTGGTGTTCTCTCAATGAGCTTCATGAGGTAGTCACCTGAAATGGTTTTACCTTCACAGGTGTGCTTTGTCAGGGTTAATTAGTGGAATTTTTCCCTTATTAATAAAAAGCAAAGGGTGGCTACTTGAAGAATCATAAATATAAGACATGTTTTCAGTTATTTCACACTTTGTATTACACATAATTCCATATGTGTTTAAAGTTGTCAGCGTGTGTGTCTGCTCCTCACTTTCCCTCTCTGTCTCCTCAACAGGAACATTTGTAGTAAATGTGACCCAGAGCTCCTATCAGGCAGAGGAGAACCAGGAGATCACACTGGATTGGACCTTCACAACCAACAATAACAGTTCCTCCAACTCTCTTAATGTCTTCTGTCAACTGTTAGCTGTACTCAAGAATCCAGTTATGTTTCGTCTCCATGAAGGAGTTGAGGTCCCAGAGGCTCAGCACGAACAGTTTGCAGGACGAGTCCAGTGGGACAAAGACGTCCTCAGAGAAGGACGACTCCGATTTAATGTGTCCAGACTCAGGACTGAAGACTCGGGACTATACAAGTGCCATGTGGTCACAAGTTATGGGAGGAACTCTGGTAGCTGTCTACTCAATATCACAGGTAATTTGATTCATTATAAAAAAGGGTAGCTCAAATCGAGCAATCTGATTGGTTCATAGCCCCTTTGTACATTAAAGTGGCCACATTGTGCTCATTTTCAGGTTAATAATTGTATTTTGAGGTTGTACCAGAATAGGTTTACATGGTTTAATTTTCAAAAAACACCATATTTTTATTATACTGCTCATTGCTGCAGCTCCTGTTTTCACCCTGTGTGTTGACCTCTCTGTTTTAGCTACAGAGTGAGACATCTCACTTCTGTTCCATCTTTGTTGGCACTCGCACATGTGCAGTAGCTAGGAAAGGATCATGTTAGCTAGCTAGCTGTTTCCCAACTTCTCCCCGGCCAGTACAAGGCAGGATTAGCCGGGAGACTTCTTCTAAACGGGGCGCAATTCCAATTTAGCGTGGAATACCTGCAGAAGACGGACATTTAGTAGTTCTTTTGTAGATTATGGTGAACTAGTGTGTGTTGTAGTAGTGTTTTGCCATTCAGAACGAGCTAGCATGCTATACTCAATACTTGGCGTCTGAGAAAAACGTTGACTGATGGCTGGTGTCTCGGAGGGAAGCACTGCCAGGACGCTGTTTTTGTTTGTCTGTTTTGTCAATGTATATGTCACCATTATGTGTACCTTGTTAATGTATAGGGAATGAGTGCTGTATGACTGCTGGCTGTCTCTATGTTAGTCCTATGTTACCTGCCTAGGTTTTTTTACACCAATGTTCATAAATATGCACGGTCCTTATCCCTAATAAACCCAAAATAAAAACACAAAACAAATCAAACTCTATATTTAGAATATTTTCAGAGCTTTACCTGGTTGTCAGAAAGCACTTTACGATGGGGAACTGGAGCCGTTATCTCCGATCTCTTTGAAGCCGCCAGACTCCTTTTCACAAAAACAGACATTTTACTGCGAAGAGCACAGGGAGTTGCTGCGCTACCGCTGCCTCGAGCAGTTAGTTAATGTTATTGTTTTCTTTTCTTTACCGTTAAGCAAAAGAGAGTCCGTGCTAGCTGCTTGCGAAGGCTATCGTTACCTGCGCTGCGTTTCCATAGCAACAGCCTCAGTATGTGTGAGGTGAGGTGGGGCAGCCATCCCAGGAGAACTTAGATTTCCAAATCCTGGAAGTGGGAACGTCCGGGATGTAAACTAGTTTTTGTCTAACCCTTGTCCGTCAACCTTGAAAAACCCCTTTTTCGAAGCCTTTTTTTTTCACATTTTGTTTTTGCTTTTTCCAATGTTTTAAATTGTAAAAATGTTCTTCTTTACATTTTCAGCGCTTATTTCTACGTTTAAACAATTAAACAAAATTTGAAAACTGGTCAATTTGACCCTAAGTCAACACAAGGGGTAAACCACGTGTCAAACTCAAGCAGAGCTGTGACACGGTACAATTAATTGTCTCAGAAATAATTGCGATTTAACAAAATCGTCATTTTCTTTCTGTCAACATTTTTAGAAATATTTCTGCAGGGTTTTAGGTGCAGCACCCTGAGCCCAATGAATGAATGAATGAATGAATGAAACTAAAAGGCTTTTCACAGATCTAATGACTGTAGTTCCGTTTTCTAAAATATCGTGCACAGCTGTCAGTTTTCAGAAAAGTGTTCGTTTACACATACCCGTGTATGTATATATATATATACATGCCGTCAATGCAGCCAAGAGCACGCCAGACCTGTAGGTGGCGGTGTAACGAGAAGCTCAAGCCCACGTTAGCCAATCAGAATCCCGAAAATAGCAACAAGACAAATAAACAGACAGTAAGAGAATATGTAAATGAGCTCTCTTGTAGATTTTCTGCCCTGTGTTCAGGATCCGACAGGTTTAAAGATTTTAAGGATCGTTTTGTCAACAACTGTTTGTCCTATAATGTGTTTTTAAATCATTACAAATCTATCTTTTTTTTTAATTTTTTTTTTAACAGAGTCGAGCTCTGTTAAAGCCTTGACGACGGAGACGCCGCTGCATCCCAAAATCCTCCAGACTCCAGGTCCAAACGATGAGACGGCTGTTAAAGGTGAGCACACGGACCGACTCTGGGAAGACTGAAGCAAAATGTCATCAGAAGACGCCGAGTCATGCTTACTAGGGCTGGAAGACGCCGAGTCATGCTTACTAGGGCTGGAAGACGCCGAGTCATGCTTACTAGGGGCTAGCACCATATGCTTTTTGTCCCGATTCGATTCTTTGACGATACGTGGGTGACGATTAGATTTGTATTGGGTTTTCATTAATTGCGATTCTTTTTTTTTTGTTATCAAATTTTTATTGTTTTAACATCGTTTAAACATGTAACGACGAAGACAAACAATCAGCAATTACGCCAGTACGAAATAAAAATGAATAAATCAATGATAAATAGGCTATAAAGGGCACTATATCAGTGGGATAACAAAATATACAGAGAGATTACATAAAATAAATAAATAATAAACAAACCTACAGAACATATTTCAAAATATCAAAATATACACAAATATATTTAAGTACTACAGATTATTAGAATTGTTAGAAAATATCCATAAAAAAAAAAAGGGGGAAAGGGGGATAATAATTAAACCAGTGGAGTAGAGCTGCGAGAAATCTACGACAGTTGACATATGAATAATAATGAGGAAAACATGAATGAACCAGATGAACAAGAACAACAAAAATAAAACAAAATGACCAAAAAACAGAGAAAAGGGGGTATAAATTCAACTCAGTAAACCCTTGAGTTTTTCCAATGTTTGGGCCCAGAGTCTAATGGTGTCCTCTCTTGCGCCATGAATGCGTGCAGTGGACAATTCGAGATACACCACATCTATAAATGTGAGAACCCAATACTGCTTATTAAGAGAATGTGGAGGTTTCCATCTCGTTGCTACTATTTTATTAATTGCGATTCTTGAAGTTTGTGAACTTGTTGTCCTTCTGGGTTTTCCCAACGATTTTTGACGCTGTTTTGAAACGTTTTTGTCACTTTTTTTTGACGCTTTTTTAAAATGCATGGCCAATAAACCTAATTTAAATGGCATAATACCTATTTTTTTATGTTTAAAAAAACATACATTGTGGACTATTTTGACTGATAGTTAAGATCAGAGGATGTCAAGTGGATCACAGTTTATTTCAAATGCTATAAAATTGAAAACAAAAAAACACCCACGATTCAATGAAAGTAATCATTAATTTTACCTGCCAAGAATGTTACAGAGCTTCCACACAACGTACATCAACACATTCATGTTATTTTGGGTCAAATTGGTTCAAAGAAACCCATAAATCTGATATAAAATCTGATATATTATACTTATATGTATGTATGTTTGTTTTTTTCCCATCAGGTGGGCGTCTGTACCTGAGCGTACCGATCCTCGGTGTGTTTGGCTGCATCGTCCTGATCCTGGGTGCTGGACTCAGCGCATATTTACTCAAACTAAGTTATCAACACCAAACTGTAAGTCAGGACGACTTGCTCGTTTAAGAGAAAGCCCCAGCGCTACCTTCACTACTACGTCTGGGCCAACGTTGAGTCGGGAGATGACGGCCGCCGCGGTATTTCACCGGACCTTTTAACTGACCCACGATGGAAGAAGTCTCTCAGGGCTCTCCTCCACCAGCTGGGGGGAACTGGGAGGGAAATACACGACTCACAAACTGGCTTTTTGTGGTTCTGTTGTTGTAACGACACATACTCATGGTCTGTGTATGCCGCATCACTGGGACCAGAGGCCCGCGCTACGGAGCAAGATTTCAGGCTTGACTTTTCAGTGAGTTCAGGTTTTGGTGGATCGCTTGTGGCACAGTAACCACGGCTGCGAAACAACCGAGAGTCATTCATTTCCTTATGGAGATTCACAGACCGCGAGCGAACGGGTCCGAGCCGATGCGAACGAGTGCGCTGCGGAAAAAAATCGGGTCCGTTGGTCATCTGGAGGCGGCATTTTTTATTTTATTTTTTCTACTCTCTTCCGACGCTTTTCAACGGTGTAGTACGACCAGTACCACCGGGGGGCGCATTATGGAGCTAGTGTGAAGGAGAATCCACTGAACTGGATTACTGGGGTTTAGTCACGATGTCACTCTTGGAAGATTTTAAAGGAACACGCCGACTTATTGGGACTTTGTGTTATTCCCCGTGTCCCCCCAGAGTTAGATAAGTCCATACATACCCTTCTCATCTCCGTGCGTGCTGTAATTTGTAATTTATTACCTGTTTACATAGTGAACCCAAACACGAGGAAGGCAGATATTTAGAACGTACGAATTGACCTGAAGTCTTCAACGTGCTGTATTTACTGCAATTTTTTTTATAATTTTTTTTATTTATTTGTTTATCTAACATACAAGGACCATACAGGACCATACAAGCAAACATAGTTCCAATACAAAGCCCGTAACTGATGCGCAGCATATAGAGTTTATAGCTAGTGCTAATTCTCAACTCTTGTCGCTGGTTGGGCATTTCTAAGAACATTATAAAACAGATACATGCATAAGAAAAAAAGAGAAATAAAAAGGAAAAATCATAGGCATTTCTTCATACACACACACACCTTCACTCACTACACAACTAAACAAAATAATACTAATAACAATAGTTAAAAATGCTTACAGTTTTGATTTGCCTTTAGCCACAACTTAATGCTGGAAGTAAAAAATGTTAAGTCCGATATGACCTTAATGTCAGCTGGTAATGAATTCCATAGTCTACAGCTCTTAATAATACCTACACTAACAATAGATATATTTTTATAAAACTGATGTGTGGATGTTGGGTCAACTTGTCATCTGTTGCATTATCACAGCAATCGATTTATTCCTCATGTCTTTACTAGCTGAGATAATCTTTTTTAAGATTGTTTTGGGCATTTTAGGCCTTTATTTTGATAGGACAGCTGAAGACATGAAAGGGGAGAGAGAGGCGGGGGGGGGGATGACATGCAGCAAAGGGCCGCAGGTCGGAGTCGAACCCGCGGCCGCTGCGTCGAGGAGTGAACCTCTACATACTGAGGCTTGCAAAGGTATTCATACCCCTTGAACTGTTCCACATTTTGTCACGTTACAAACGTAAATGTATTTCATTGGGACCAACACTAAGTGGCCCATATTTGGGAAGTGGAAGGAAAAGGATACCTGGGTTTTCAAATGTTTTTTTACAAATAAAAAAACTTTTCAAGTCTTGCCAGAGATTCTCAATTTGATTTAGGTCTGGGGGCTGGTATAGGTGTCTTTTATAGAAATGCAGTATTGTTTCTTTTGTATTTATTTCTCTTTTTAATGTATGTTGTATGTCGTGTCTGTGTCTTCTGAATGGACCTTCAGTCTGGCAATAAAGCTGATGATGATGATGATGATGATGATGAAGATGACTACAGTGCAGCGTGTTTGACTTCTATCTGCCGTCTCTTTGCTTAAAGGTGGCGTTCAATGTCCTCTCTCTCTCAGACTCGGTTTGTGTCTGTCTGCATTTGTCTCTGGCGGTTATGAGATACCATACACTGACGTCCTCTTGTTAAAATCCATCCCCCGTGTTCACTTCTGTGAAGAGTCCTTGAGCAACATCTCGGCTGTTCATCTCTCAGCCTGACTCCGTATGACGTGAGATTGTGTCAGGCTCTTCACAGACTTTCCCTAAACTTTGTAGTAGTTTAACTCTGACTATTACATAATCTAACGCAACCTGAAAACATGGTTGCAACAGTCACGGAAAGCCAGAAAAAAAGTCCATGGAATTCTTGAAAAGTAAAATTTGGAAAAGTTTTAAAATCTGAAGAACAAAAACAAAAGTTAAACTAATTTTCCTCAAGTCCCAGTTCCTGTTGTGTGGCTTCCTCTAGTGTCACAAATGTCTCTTTACCTTCTTGCTGTTTAGTGTCCCAGTGTGTATGCATCCTAAATATACACCAAGACATTATTTTGTATCTTCTCCATGTTTTAAATATTTAAATAATATAAATATAATATAATAATAATAATATAAATATAATATATATATATATATATATATATATGTATATATATGTATATATATGTATGTGTATATATATATATGTATGTGTATATATATGTATGTATATATATGTGTGTGTGTGTGTATATGTGTGTGTGTGTGTGTGTACATCATTTTGTCTTTGTTAAAAACTGAAATGTCCCAGCTGTATATGAAGTAGTCAGGAGCTGTCCTTGGTGCTGAAGCCCCTGAACGTCCCTTCCTCCCCTCCTCTCCCTCATCACGTATTCAGAGCGCGGAAGATTGTCTCGTGCGACGCTGGGAGGCTCGCAGCGGCAGCCAGGTGGGCGGAGGGCGACGCGGTGACGTCACACAAAACGTGGCCAAAAAGAGAGCGTGTCGCTCCCTCCCTGCCAAAGATCGTCAGACAGTAGCGCTGCTCCCTCCTCTGTGTTTATGGTCTGCTGAAACCAAAAACACAATTGAACACAAACATTAAGCTTACAGTTAGACCAAAATAAATCTGTGTAATCATTTTAAATCCAGAAACATTTAAAGGAGGGAGTCAAGCGAGAGCTGTCACTCTGCCTCTATTTCCAAGAACTACAATAATCTTCAAAAAAACCCCATGACTTGGCAATATTAGCTTTAGTTTTAGATGACACACATTATATCTAAAGTTTGTTTTTCATATTTTTGGCCTATTCCAGTCATGTCAAAAAGTGAACTTTTCATGGTGTAATGTGTTTTGTGACGATGCATTTTCCAGCTGATCCAAGAGGCTTTTTAAATACTTCATGTAGCTTAAGAAGGAGGTTATTTATGTATTATCTGCTCTAGCTTTTCCAACGTTTAGACACAGATATGGTAATAATAATAATATAATAATGGTTCAAAAATGATGACTTGTTATTGAAAAACTTGCACCTAAAGTCTTCCACAAACCGAGGAAAAAACACTGTAGTGGGGGTAAAAAAGCACAATATTTACCTCTGAGATGTAGTGGAGTACAAGGAGAAAGTAGCAGACTGTGACTCGGACTAGGCCTACTGAGACCCCCCCACACACACACACACACACACACACACACCCACCCTCTCTCCCTCCCTCTCTCTCTCTCTCTCTCTCTCTCTGTTGTCGAGAATGTTTAAGTTCACGTTTAAACTTTTTCTTGAGGTGTTCTACCCATTAAATCATTTCTGGTACTATAATTTCACAGCTTCACCTCTTTTATTGTCATGTAGAATGAAAAAAAGGCAATCATTACTTAAAAAACATGAAATTAATAGTCACAACATGACTGATAAATAATATTTTCCCGATTTTTCAGTATATGATTGATTCATTATGTATATACACTGTACACTGGGACGGCAGTAACAGGGGAGAGACTGTATTCAAATCAAGTTTGCAACCTGTAGCTACATATCTCACAAAACCACTTAAATAAAATGTTTTCCGCATTCGACAGATTGAAGTTTATAAAATAACAAATTGGTTATTCCAGCGTAGATGGTTTTTGATGTATTGCTAAAGATTGAGTGCAGTTTTTATGTAAAAAGTTAGCTCCATTTGATGCTCCTGCAGTCAGACTTGATACAGGTGTCACTAGACGATCTTTGTCTCTCTCTCTCTCTCTCTCTCTCTCTCTCTCTCTCTCTCTCTCTCTCTCTCTCTCTCTCTCTCTCTCTCCCTCCGTCTGAAAATAGATTCAGCTGGGTTTGGTCTGGCGATCCGTCTGCATCCGATTCCACCGCCAATTTCACCAAAATAACCGGATAATATCCACGTCTGGTGACCGTTACACGGAGTACCGCCAAGTTTTTCTGCTTGTAAACACACCGGGGCCTGCTAATAATTATTATACACATACATATATATTTTTGGAAATCTAATTCAGCCCTATATATATATATTTTTTTTGGTTTTGTCTCTCCTCCAGCGAAGCGATGTCCGTCGCGGGGTTTAAAAAGCAGTTCCATAAAGCCACCCAGGTAAGAACAGACAGTGTCTTGTCCACACATATCTATCGCTATTTTAATGTCATTATTAGGGCTATTTATGTTTAATTCAGCGAGGGGGGGGGGGGACCGTTAGTCGGTTAGTGATGCAAACCTAGTGTTTCCTGTGACCCCTTAGCGATAGAAAGCGCGAATATGTGTAGAAATCGGGACTATAGCTTAAGACATCGCCTAAAATTCAGCTTTTTATGTCCATTTTTTTGTCCATTTTTGAAAAGATTTACATTGAAATCATCTATGACTGTGAAATGATTCCTGGGTTGTTGTTTATTCTCGCGGTGTTTTGGTGTTCTCTCAAAAAGCAGGGTATACCCCCCCCCTCTCTTTCTCTCTCTCTCACACACACACACACACACACACACACACACACACACACACACACACACACACACACACACACACACACAGACACAGAAACACACACCGTTACATAACAGTCCTATAACATCCCAGCGCGCGTGTGTGTGTGTGGGTGGGGAGAGCTGATTGGCCGTAGCTGCACGCAACAGGGAATTCCCTCCATCCTTTTTTATTTTCATTTTTTATTTTTTTTACATCCCTCTGTCCGTCTTTACATCCGTTTTAACTTTCCTCCAAAATCCTTTCATCCCTCCATCTCCTGTTATGATTCCTCTGAACATCCCTCCATCAGTCTGTCCTTTTATTATATAAACTTTCTTCCATCCCTCAATCATCCCTTCACCTCCTTTACAGCCCTGTCTGTCCTTTCCTCCATTCATCCTTTTTCCTTCCTTTCCCCCCTGTAGTCATCCCTCCATCATCGGCCGGCTCCCTCTTCCTTCTAAACCTACTTCCATCCCTCCATCGTCTCTCTGTCTTCCTTTATGTTGCGTGGGATCATTTGTCATATACTCTCCACCCCTCTTTCATTCTATCTATCATTCTTCTGAGTCATCCTTTTCCCTTCCTTTTCTTCCACCCCTCCGTCTTCATTCCAACTATACCTTCATCTCTCTGTCATCCCTCCATCTTTACATGTGCCTGTCTTCACTCTAAACTTTGTTCCATCCCTCCATTCGTCCCTACATTCCTGTCCATCCATTCATCCTTCAATCCGCCTTTCCCCCCTGTAGTCATCCCTTCATCTTCCACCTCTCCATCTTCCCTTCTGAGCCTATATGTCCATCCCTCCATCATCTCTTTATCTTCCTTCATGTTGCCTCTGGACATCCATCTGTCTGCTCTACATCCCTCTCTCTCTCTCTCTCTCCTTTCATCTATCCGTCCTTCTTATTTGCAGTCTTTCATCTTCCTTTTCCTTCCTCCCTTCTTTTCTGAAGTCATCTTCCTTCTCTAAACCATGACTCAGTCATCTCTTTATCTTTCTTCATGCCGCCTCTGGACATTCTTCCATCTTTACATCGGTCTGTCATCTCTGTTACACGTCTGTCTCTTCTCATCCATCCATCTTTCCTCCTAGACTAAGAACCAGACTAACTTCCCAAGCTCTCTTTCGTTCATCCATCTATCATTCTTGTAACAGTCCTCCGTCCCTTCCCTTCCTTCCCCCTCTGTAGTCATCCCTTCATCATCCAACTCCGTTTCCCTACAGGGCCAAACTGGGAAAAGACAATCCCATCAAGGGTCAGACATGCTTTTATTTCATCTACTGTATTATTGCGTGTCTCATATAGTCTTCTCACTTACAGATTGGTCGATATAGAAAACCCTTAAAAAAGTCGGCAATAAAGTTCCTCGGCCATCATAGAAAACACACGAAAAAGTGACAAAAACACCCGAAAAAGTGACAAAAATGTTGGAAAAAGTGACAAAAACGTCACTAAAAGTGACAAAAAACAAAATAAAAAGTGACTTATACACCTGAAAAAGTGACAAAAAATTCGTAAAAAGTGGCAAAAACGCCCGAAAAAGTGACAAAAAAATCAGAAAAAAATGCACAAAAACGCCTGAAAAAGTGACAAAAACGTCAGTAAAAATGACAAAAAACATCAGAAAAAGTGACTTAAACGCCTGAAAAAGTGACAAAAACATAAAAAGTGACAAAAAAAACATAAAAAGTGGCAAAAACGCCCGAAAAAGTGACAAAAACGTTGGAAAAAGTGACACAATTCAGAAAAAGTGACAAAAAAATCAGAAAAAGTGACGAAAAATCAGGGAAAGTGGCAAACAATTCAGAAAAGTGGCAAAAAGGTCGGAAAACGTGACTTTGTAAAATGCGACAAAAACTATGTGGGCCGAATGTTACTGTGAACCATAAGACATATACGGGCCGGATCAAAACCTGCGAGGGGCCGTATTTGGCCCTTGAGTTTGACACGTGTTCTAAACATACCTCCATCCCTCCATCATCCCTTTATCTTTCTGTATGATGCATCTGAGCATCCCTCTCTTCATCCTTCCATCATTCTTCCAACGAGTTATCAACTCCAACTGTACACTTCCAAGAAATAAATCCGTAAAATAGCCGAGAAAGTTCTGGCGGCTCGTTGCCTGGACTTCGCCACCGCATATTTAGAGGGTAGCTTCGGTTAAAATATAAGAACATTTGAGAGAAAAAAAAAACATCTTCAAAAAGCGTTAAAAACGGGGCGACCTCTAGCTCACCCAGTAAGAGCGTGTGCCCCGTGTAAGTCCGACCTGCGGCCCTTTTCTGCGTGTCGTCCCCCATCTCTCTCTCTCTCTCTCCCACCTTTCCTGTCTATCCACAGTCACTGTCTAATAAAGGGAAAAAATGCCCCAAAAAAATATAACTAAAACGCTAGAAAAACACCGGAACCAAATGTACAAATGTCAAAAAATGCGACAAAAACCTTCTAAAAAATAGTAATTCAAAAATGACGTAAAAAAGCGACAAATGTTCGGAGAAAAACAGTGACAACGTGGACTTTCTTAAATCTCCCAAAACCATCCGTGGCCAGCAAAAGCTTTCGGAGCACAAATTAGGGCTGGGCAACATATCGATATTATATCGATATCGTGATATGAGACTAGATATCTTCTTAGATTTTGGACATCGTAATATCGTAACATGGCATAAGCGTTGTCTTTTCCTGGTTTTAAAGGCTGCATTATACAGTAGAGTGATGTAATATTCTGAAATTACCAGACTGTTGTAGCTGTTCTATTATTCACCTTTACCTACTTAGTCATTATATCAACATAACTGATTATTTATCAAAACTCTCATTGTGTAAATATTTTGTGAAAGCACCAATAGTCAACGCTACAATATCGCCTTGATATCGATATCGAGGTATTTGGTCAAAAATATTGTGATAGTTGATTTTCTCCGTATCCCCCAGCTCTAGCACAAATTATGCAATTGTAAATGTAAAAAAAATATATATATTTTTTATATATAAAAAAATACGTACATATACACACACATATATACCTCCCTAACCAAGGTTTTTTTTCTTTATTTATATATATATATATATATATATATATATATATATATATATATATATATATATATATATATATATATATAATGTGTGTATGTGTACGTATTTTTTATTTGGATGAAGACTGAAATTTCCCAGCTGTATATGAATGCGGCATTAGTCCCCTCATGAGCTGTCCATGGTGCTGAAAGTGACCCTTACCAATGTTTATATATATATACATATACATTGGTAAGGGTCACTTTCAGCACCATATATTCTATAGACAGTTTCTGTTAAAATATATACATGCAACATACAACTGTTCCTCAGACACACAGATAGTGTAGTCATCCCTCCATTATCTGCCTCCCCACCTTCCTTCTAAACACAACTTCATCCCTCCATCATCCCTTCACCTTCTCTCATGCTGCCTCCACTCATCCCTTCGTCTTCTCCACATCCCTGTCTCTCTCTTTTCATCCACCCGTCCATCATTCCTGTAAACAGCCCTCCTTCCTCTCCCTCCCCCCATCATCCAACTCTTTACATCGTCCTGCTTAGCACACTCTCATCCCTTCATAATCTCACCATCCTGGCATCTCCTTTCCATCCTCCACCCTCCTTTCTCTTTTCATCATTCTTCTAACCATCCTTCTAAACACATCCATCCCTAATCCCTCCATCTTTCTTTCCATCATTCTATCTCTCCATCACCCCTTTTTATTTTGCCTCTAAACGTCCACCGTTACATCTGTCTGTCTTTTCACTTCTTTCCGCTCCCTCCATCATTCTTGTAAACAATCTTTCCTCTTCCTTTTTTTTCCAGCTTTCTCCCTGTAGTCATCCCTCCATCATATCCCTCTATACATCTAAACTCTGTCATCTCTCATTTTTCATCTACATCTCTCTATCATCCCTGCAGTCAATCCTCCATCCTTCTTTTTCCTGTCATCACACCTTCCGTCTCTTAGTTTTGTCGCTCTAACCATCCCTTCGTCATCCCTTTATCCTCCTTTATGCTGTCTCTGAATAGCCCTTTCTTTCTTTCTTTCTTTCTTTCCATCCTCCATCCTTCTTTTTCCCGACATCCCACCTTCCGTGCTTTTGTTTTGTCACTCTAAACATCCCTCCGTCATCCCTTTATCTTTTTCACACCTCTTTGTTTTGCCCTCTTTAATCCGTCAGAATTGCCAGAAAATGGTTAGTGTAGTCATCCTTTCTTCCCTCCTTTATCGCTCACTCCTAGTTTTTCCTCCTGACCCCTCTGTCCTCATCCCTTTATCATCTTTCCACACACGTTATTATCATCCTTTTATTTTCCATCACCCCCCTCCCCCCGCCCAGACTTTCCTTTCACCCTCTTTCCATCCTCCCATCATCCAACGTAAACCATAATCCATATTCATTTACATCCCTCTGTCAGCCTTCTTAATATCCCTCCATCTTCTCATATAGTATCCGTCTATCCCTTCTACCTACATCATCATATTTACTCTGATTTCTGACTGAATATGTTTAAGCTGACGCGTTAAGTCAGCGTGCAGTTTATTTAGTTTGGTGACGATGATGAAGATGGAGGGAGATGAAGAAGAAGCCGGCAGGTTTTTATGGCCGAGAGATTTCTGAGGAATCCTGAAGACCTGTTAGACTGTCGGCTCAGGTCTGAATGTGGGATCAAGACAGACAGGCAGACAGGCAGACAGGCAGGCAGACAGGCAGGCAGGCAGACAGACAGACATAGACGCAGGCAGGCAGGCAGGCACACAGACAGACACAGACACACAGACAGGCAGGTAGGCAGACACACAGACAGACACAGACAGACAGAAACACAGACAGACAGGCACAGACAGACAGGCGGGCGGGTGGGCGGGCGGACGTCTGTTCTCTCAGCCTCTAACCAGACCCATTCGTCGTCCTCCTCCTCCTCCTCCTCCTCCTCCTCCTCTTCCTCTCTCTGTTCCGTTCTTCACGTCTCTGCTGTAAATACAGTCTGGAAACCTTTTAGTCTACAAGAGAGTCTGCAGTCACAATCATAATCATAATAATAATTCGTAATATTATTATAAATCTTATCTGAAGGTCCACTAGTATAACTCAGTATTTAATCAGGTAATCTCACTGAGCTCAAGAGAGAGAGAGAGAAACAGAACAGGGCTGACATGCAGATGTTTGTTATGAAGGCAGTAGTAATGACGAAGCATTGTTTTAGGGATCAATAATGCATCAACAAGCCAAATATATGCACAAACAAAACAGCTTTTTTTTGTCTGCTCTACCCTCCACTGTTCTGTCTGAGGGTACAAATCAATGACAATGTTGTGTATTTCCCAGCTTTGTTGTAGCACTACATAACGTGGGCCAGAGCGCTCCGTTGAAACGCATTTTCCCAGGAAACTGGGAAAACGTTGACGCCGAGAGCAGAACATTTCACTCTTTGCGTCTTGTCAGCGGGACGGATTCCTGCACATTTTTGTAGTTTCATTTGTCAGACGGAGCGACGCTGTTAAAGAGAGGAGATGAAGTGTATTGATCCCTGAGGGGGGAAACTGGGTCACTGCAGCAGAGCAACACGGGGAAATAAAACTAAAAAGTTCAGCAGAGACAGAGACAGAGATGGAGCGTCCCGGAGCCTCAGACGGGAACTGTGGAAGTACTGTTCGTAAATTACACATTTTAGCTTCTAGGAGTCTTTTCTTCTCGTGCTTCTTTATACTTCTACTCCACTTCATCTCAGAGGGGATTATTGTAATCTGATTATATATATATATATTTACAGGCTTTTAATGAAGCAGGGTTCAACGTTGGAGGTCAAATGTGTGGGAATTTAGCGTCTAATTTAGCGAATTTAGCCATCTAGCGTTGAGATCATATATCGCAATCAACTCTCTCGCGCCACGCAGCTCAAAGTACATATTACAGCTACGGTAGCCTTCATGCCGTGTGTTCCTCCACGTTTCCTTCTCCGATGTCAGTTTGTGCTGGCCCCTTTCAAAATAAATAGTAAAAAAAAAAGTTGTCGAGTGTCCAAAATTCGTGAAAAAAAAATTCTAAACAACATCAAAAGCTTAAAAAAAAAAACGCAATATAAACGTCAAAAGCATCTAGCACAAACTCCATTCCTGATTGGCCGACGGCACGTTCAAATCAAATCATTCAACGAGCCTTCTCCGATGGTGGCTAGAGAACGATGATGATGATGTCATATATGATGCAATGACGCCCGTGCCGCTGAGTTGTTATGTTTACTCGCCCGACAGAAAAAAAGATCTGCACGATATGTGTACAGTATGCGATAATGTTGTTGAATACCACGATAACGATATTACTTTCAATAAACGGATATCAAAGTGTTTCTGCATTTCTGCTGCTCAAAATAATAATTTCCCAAATTCTCTTATTGAACACATTGAACATTCACGTCACTATGTTTGGGTTTTTAAGCGTTAAGTTTTTGAGCTCCGTTTTACTAATCTCCGTTTAAGCTAACATGCCCAAACCAAAATATCTCATCAACATTCTGGTATACTGGGCATTAGTCTGGCTTTGCCAGACCCTCCTCTACAGCACGCTGGAAGAGGGTCTGGCTATTCCACGTAGCATTCTGGGATGGGAGGAAAACGTGCTCTGGTTTATTGGCATTTCTTTAAACCAATCAAAATCGTCTTAGGCGGCGCTAAGCACCGGAGAAAAGCCGCGGTGCCGCTGCAAAATAGCCTCGGGGAAAGAACTTTTTTTGGTGGAACGTGTGTACTTTCAAAAGTTGTTTTAGTCGTGCGAGAGAAAACTCAGATTGGACAGATAGTCTAGCTAGCTGTCTGGATTTACCCTGCAGAGATCTGAGGAGCAGTTAACCATAGTCCTCATAAATCCACCGGAGGTTAGAACGCAAAACAAAGAAAGAGGAAGGGGGAATGAGAGGGGGAAACGCCAGAGCAGAGGGAATGAGAGGGGGAAACGAGATGCTCCATCTCAAGGGGTTATCCTCTTAACAATTTCAATAAACAATCAATAATAAACACCAGAGCAGGGGGAATGAGAGGGGGAAACGAGATGCTCCATCTCAAGGGGTTATCCTCTTAACAATTTCAATAAACAATCAATAATAAACACCAGAGCAGGGGGAATGAGAGGGGGAAACGAGATGCTCCATCTCAAGGGGTTATCCTCTTAACAATTTCAATAAACAATCAATAATAAACACCAGAGCAGGGGGAATGAGAGGGGGAAACGCCAGAGCAAAGGGTATGAGAGGGGGAAACACCAGAGCAGGGGGAATGAGAGGGGGAAACCCCAGAGCAGGGGGAATGAGAGGGGGTAACGCCAGAGCAGGGGGAATGAGAGGGGGAAACTCAACCAATCATAATTTCCTTTAAATACCTGAAGACATTTGCACCATAACTTGAGGCAAAAAAAACGAAAATTGTTGCAGAAACATTCACCATTCTCCAAACCCCCCCCCCCACCCCCCAATGTTGAACACAAAGTTACGCCCGTTGAACGTAACAAAACATATTGGTTTTTAAAAGCAAAAACGTAGCAATGTAAATGTGTCCTGAATTGAACATGAAAAGGCAGCACTAGAAAAAAAGTTTCTTTCAACTAAACACATAAACTCTCTCGAGTGTATTATGCGATGTGTCGCAGCCTTCCGCGATGGTGATTACAAAAAATTTAAAATAAAAAAAAGATACATTGTGCCGCCCTACTTTTGATCGGAAGCGAAGGCGTCGCTCTCAGAGGTTAGATGTCGACAGCGTGGGGGCGAGCCAGGCCCGAAATAGACGAGTGAATCAGCAGCAGATGTTGATAGAAAGAGAGAGGGAGGGGGGCACGGGACGTCAGAGGCCGTAACTCTGGAAACCCGGGAGAGAGAGGGAACCTACCTATCTATCTATATATCTGTCTGGTTGTCTGTCTGTCTGTCTGTCTGTCTGTCTGTCTGTCTGTCTGTTTTTCTATCTATATATATATCTGTCTGTATGTCTGTCTATTTATCTATCTCTCTATCTATCTATCTATCTATCTATCTATCTCTATCTATCTATCTATATATCTGTCTATCTATCTATCTATCTATCTATCTATCTATCTATCTATCTATCTATCTATCTATCTATCTATGTCCGTCTGTCTGTCTGTCTGTCTGTCTACC
This sequence comes from Perca fluviatilis, assembly GCF_010015445.1. NCBI lineage: Eukaryota > Metazoa > Chordata > Actinopteri > Perciformes > Percidae > Perca > Perca fluviatilis. The sequence goes on along the minus strand of NC_053125.1, from coordinate 29,018,343 downwards.
TACCTACCTACCTATCTACCTACCTACCTACCTATCTACTTATCTACCTGTCTGTCTGTCTACCTACCTACCTACCTACCTATCTACCTACCTATCTACTTATCTACCTGTCTGTCTGTCTGTCTACCTACCTACCTACCTACCTATCTACTTATCTACCTGTCTGTCTGTCTGTCTACCTACCTACCTACCTACCTATCTACCTATAGATCTGATCTGTCGGTGTGATTCCAGCCTGATTGGCCGTCTCTCTCTCTCTGGTGTTGACTATCCCTGGCACTGTGATCTAGTTCCTCAGCATGGTTTATTCATGGCGTCACCGGGCTCAGAGCAAACTGACCTGTAACGGGCGGGGGGGGGCAGGTGAGGGAGGTAGGGTAGGGGAGGTGTTGTGCAGCAGAGATGATGGATAATTACAGATGATTATACGCAGCGCTGGCACAATACATCCTTTTCAGCACGTCAGAGTAATTGCAGGCTGAAAAATGGCATTCGGTTTAAAAAATAACACCCTGAAAAAGAGTAGGTAAGGTAGAGTGTCTTATTATGGAATTAGGACTCATGTTGATGTATAACTTCGACAAAACAATCAAGCTCACGGTGGAAAATAACCGGTTACTTCTGCGACGTTTTGAGTTCAGACTTCATTTCCCATCAGCCCCCGCTGTTTCCCGGCTGAAGAGGAGCAACTTGTTGAAACCAAATCTAGTTGTAGTCTTGCAACGTGTGAGCCTGCAAGATCCCCCAGTCTCTAGATATTATGTCGTTAGA